>NW_027045123.1:0-85092 GCF_028017835.1 Emys orbicularis | reverse complement strand
ATCAATAAGGGGACAAGATACTTTCAAATCGGGGGAGGGGGGGGGAAGGCTTTGTTTTGTCTGTTCTCTGTCTGTCTGTTCTGTGTGCTTGCCGGAGACAGATCTAGAAAGCAAGCAATCCAACTCCATTAGAATTAGTAAGTACTAGCAAGGGAATGTGTTAGCTTACTTTTATTTTGGCTTGTAATTTTCTCTGTGCTGAGAGGGAGGTGTATTCCTGGTTTTCTTTTTGTAACTTTAAAGTTTTGCCCAGAGGGAAATCCTCTGTGTTTTGAATCTGATTGCCCTGTGAGATTATCTTTCATGCTAATTTTACAGAGGTGCTTCTTTTACCTTTTTTCTTTCGAATAAAGTTCTGTTTTTTTTAAAGTGTCCTAAAAAAACCCAAGGTTGGTCTCTGCTCATCTTGTTTATTCTCAAGCCTCCCCGGGAAAGGGGGTGTAGGGCTTGGGGGAATATTAGCGGAAAGTAGGAACTCCAAGTGGTCCTTTCCCTGAGTTTTGTCTAATCACTTGGTGGTGGCAGCGTTACGTAATCCAAGGTACAAGGGAGAATTTGTGCCTTGGGGAGTTTTTAACCTAAGCTGGTAGAAATAAGCTTAGGGGGTCTTTCATGTGGGTCCCCACGTCTGTATCCTAGAGTTCAGAGTGGGGGAGGGAACCCTGACAGTGCCACAAGTACTCCTGATTGTTTTTGGGACCAGTATTCTTCAACAGATTCATAAATGATCTAGAAAAAGGGATAAACACTGAGGTGGCATAATTTGCAGATGATATAAAATTGCTCAAGATAGTTAAGTCCAGAGCTGACTGCAGAGGACTCTAACAAAACTGGGCGACTTGACAACGAAATGGCAGATGACATTCAATGTTAAATGCAAAGTAATGCGCATGGCAAAATATAATCCCAACTATACACAGAAAATGATGGGGTTTAAATTACCTGTTACCCATCAAGAAAGAGATCTTGGAGTCCTTTGCAGTACTCTGTGTACTGCAAATTTATACAAATCTTTCTCACTGTGCCTATATCATCCTGAACTGCGGAACGCTCATTCTCCAGCTTCAGAAGACTTACAAATTATCTCCAGTTATCAATGGGACAGACACAACTGAGTAATGCAGCTGTCCTTAACGTGCATCAAGACCATACCAGGGAACTACATGTAAATAAGATTGCTGACAGTGTCATCCAGAAAGCTACAGTGAGAAGTAATATCTTTAAACTGGCACATTAAGTGAAGATAGCTTGTAGGTGTTTGCAATGATTTTAATATACTGCAATTCATGATAATGTAATTATGTAGTTCATAACAATTGAATCATTATTAAAATAGTAAAGATACTAATGATAAATACATATTCAATAATTAGAATATGAAAGAAGTGTATAAATATGCTGACTGCATTGCAGACAACTTTTTATTTCAGAAGGTTGAAAAAGCTACTGGGGGGAAGCTGTTCTAGACTTGATTTTAACAAATAGGGAGGAACTCGTTGAGAATTTGAAAGTAGAAGGCAGCTTGGGTGAAAGTGATCATGAAATCATAGAGTTTGCAATTCTAAGGAAGGGTAGAAGGGAGTACAGCAAAATAGAGACAATGGATTTCAGGAAGGCGGATTTTGGTAAGCTCAGAGACCTGATAGGTAAGGTCCCATGGGAATCAAGACTGAGGGGAAAAACAACTGAGGAGAGTTGGCAGTTTTTCAAAGGGACACTATTAAGGGCCCAAAAGCAAGCTATTCAGCTGGTTAGGAAAGATAGAAAATGTGGCAAAAGACCACCTTGGCTTAACCACGAGATCTTGCATGATCTAAAAAATAAAAAGGAGTCATATAAAAAATGGAAACTAGGACAGATTACAAAGGATGAATATAGGCAAACAACACAGGAATGCAGGGGCAAGATTAGAAAGGCAAAGGCACAAAATGAGCTCAAACTAGCTACGGGAATAAAGGGAAACAAGAAGACTTTTTATCAATACATTAGAAGCAAGAGGAAGACCAAAGACCGGGTAGGCCCACTGCTCAGTGAACAGGGAGAAACAGTAACAGGAAACTTGGAAATGGCAGAGATGCTTAATGACTTCTTTGTTTCGGTCTTCACCGAGAAGTCCGAAGGAATGCCTAACATAGTGAATGCTAATGGGAAGGGGGTAGGTTTAGCAGATAAAATAAAAAAAGAACAAGTTAAAAATTACTTAGAAAAGTTAGATGCCTGCAAGTCACCAGGGCCTGATGAAATGCATCCTAGAATACTCAAGGAGCTAATAGAGGAGGTATCTGAGCCCCTAGCTATTATCTTTGGAAAATCATGGGAGACGGGAGAGATTCCAGAAGACTGGAAAAGGGCAAATATAGTGCCCATCTATAAAAAGGGAAATAAAAACAACCCAGGAAACTACAGACCAGTTAGTTTAACTTCTGTGCCAGGGAAGATAATGGAGCAAGTAATTAAGGAAATCATCTGCAAACACTTGGAAGGTGGTAAGGTGATAGGGAACAGCCAGCATGGATTTGTAAAGAAAAAATCGTGTCAAACCAATCTGATAGCTTTCTTCGATAGGATAACGAGTCTTGTGGATAAGGGAGAAGCTGTGGATGTGGTATACCTAGACTTTAGTAAGGCATTTGATACGGTCTCACACGATATTCTTATCGATAAACTAGGCAAATACAATTTAGATGAAGCTACTATAAGGTGGGTGCATAACTGGCTGGATAACCGTACTCAGAGAGTTGTTGTTAATGATTCCCAATCCTGCTGGAAATGTATAACGAGTGGGGTTCCGCAGGGGTCTGTTTTGGGACCGGCTCTGTTCAATATCTTCATTACTGACTTAGATATTGGCATAGAAAGTATGCTTATTAAGTTTGCAGATGATACCAAACTGAGAGGGATTGCAACTGCTTTGGAGGACAGGGTCATAATTCAAAATGATCTGGACAAATTGGAGAAATGGTCTGAGGTAAACAGGATGAAGTTTAACAAAGACAAATGCAAAGTGCTCCACTTAGGAAGGAAAAATCAGTTTCACACATACAGAATGGGAAGAGACTGTCTAGGAAGGAGTATGGCAGAAAGGGATCTAGGGGTTATAGTGGACCACAAGCTAAATATGAGTCAACAGTGTGATGCTGTTGCAAAAAAAGCAAACATGATTCTGGGATGTATTAACAGGTGTGTTGTGAGGAAGACACGAGAAGTCATTCCTCCACTCTACTCTGCGCTGATTAGGCCTCAGCTGGAGTATTGTGTCCAGTTCTGGGCACCGCATTTCAAGAAAGATGTGGAGAAATTGGAGAGGGTCCAGAGAAGAGCAACAAGAATGATTAAAGGTCTTGAGAACATGACCTATGAAGGAAGACTGAAAGAATTGGGTTTGTTTAGTTTGGAAAAGAGAAGACTGAGAGGGGACATGATAGCAGTTTTCAGGTATCTAAAAGGGGGTCATAAGGAGGAGGGAGAAAACTTGTTCACCTTAGCCTCTAAGGATAGAACAAGAAGCAATGGGCTTAAACTGCAGCAAGGGAGGTTTAGGTTGGACATTAGGAAAAAGTTCCTAACTGTCAGGGTGGTTAAACACTGGAATAAATTGCCTAGGGAGGTTGTGGAATCTCCATCTCTGGAGATATTTAAGAGTAGATTAGATAAATGTCTATCAGGGATGGTCTAGACAGTATTTGGTCCTGCCATGCGGGCAGGGGACTGGACTCGATGACCTCTCGAGGTCCCTTCCAGTCCTAGAATCTATGAATCTATAAAATAGCCTGTCCCCAAAATTGGCCCGCCCCCCCAAACACACACACCTCTTCAAAAGAACCCAGTGGCAAAAAAAAAGTCAGTGCATCTGCTTGACCTACTTTGCATTAACTTTGCAATGCTGGAGATGAGCTGCTAAAATCTAGGGCAATGGGGCAGAAATGGTTCAGCTTCATATTGAGATTTTGGATTTCATTGAACCAATAAAGCTCAGTTAAATACATCTTCTCATGCTTTGCCCTCGTGTGTTTATCAACTGGTCAGGAGCAATGTCCACTCCTTGGTCAAATGACATGACCAAAAGTTGATTTCACAAGGATGTTGCCAACGCACCTAACTGAGTCCGTTCTCCCCGTACAGACAAATTACACTACGTCAACGTCATCTGCAGGAGTCCGAAATCTCATGTGTGATAGGAAGAGATTCATGCCCAGACCATTCATTCCATACAAGAATCTCATGGTTTTTGAAGTAACTGTGACTCACTACGCTCCATATTATCCGTCTTGTATAAAATCCCCTGGATGTACCATGACTTGATATTACAGGAACTGCAGATAAAAAATTACATTTCCAACTATATTTTTCTTCAACATTTTTGTGGCTCTCAGTTCCCAGAAGATGAACATTTTCCACTAATCAATTTTTTGAATTGACAACACAAAAGGAAAAATTTATCCAGACCTTCTTGCCTGTTTAAGGACACGATACAATACTCAGGAGGGGAGGGGAGATTTAGCCATCTGGCTATGGGTTTTGTGTAAAAGCAATACAGCTCTAGTCTTCAATATCAGACCAAGCCCATGGACCCCTGCTTTGAACAGAAGAACATAGGCATTGCTACAGAAGATCAGGCCTCTCTCCTACAGCGGTCAATACAAGATGCTTCACAGGGAGATGCAAGAAACCCAGCAGGACACAGTTGTTCTGAGATCACCTGCCCATTGAGGAACTTTTTCACTACCCCCTGTCAATCTGATGTACCTGCATGATTGGATGATACCCTGAAGCACAAGAGTTTATACCCTTGCCAAACTCGAAGAAATGCAGTAAATCCATCTCAGTCTCCATTTGCCCCAGAGTGCTGCAAGCGCCATTCTGCGCACGACCCCAACAGACACGTCTCAACTCCTTCCTCCCCTTTGAGATACACCAGGATCAATAACGAATTTAAAGCTGCAGCATTAAAGACCTAAACTGTAGAGGAATAAACCTTTTGATATTAAGCAATGAGCCTTTCACCACCAGATCACAAGCTTCATTGAGAACAAATGCCCAAATATCGCCAAGATGCCTCTCTAAAATATCTTAGTCTTTTCTTTTCTTTTCAATTGGGAGCTCTGAGCCTTTGAATTCCAGTGAGAGGATCTCTTGGAAGACTAAAGACTTAACAGAACGGGGGCTGGGCTAAATCAGGAACTATTCCAATGATTTTGCTTGTGGAAGCAGCTAAGCCAACCTCTTTCCAAAGGAGCCATGGTTTTAGATGCCTGAAAAGAGAGGCTACAGACCCATTTCTCTGAAGTACTGAGTACTCAACATTCCCATTGAAGCAAACTGGAGCTGTTCATGCTCAACATTTCTTGATAATGGGCCACAAGGTTTCCTCAGTTATGCATCACATTAGGGATATCGAAACCTGGAGGACACTTTTGGCCAAGAGATATGGAAGCTGTTGGTGATATAAAGAGATAATGAATGGAAGAGCAATTAAACCAGAAGACCAAGAGTATGAGGTAGTATGTATTTGAATTTGAAATAAAATGGAGTCAAAAATTGCAGAATAATAAAATAAAAAGAATAAGGAAAAAGAAGCAGAGAAGCTAGGCTACATCTCCATGGTTTCATGAAGGGCCATATCCTATCCCCAGCTCCAAAGTGGTGTATTTCTCACACAGTTCTCTTACTTCTTTATTGCAGTTGTAGAGTTTGACAATCAAGTCTGTCTGCCACCATTTTTAATTACTTATTTCACAGGCCAGGCCCTGGCTGTGCTGTAGGGATGCTGCGGGTTGAACACTTGCTCTGGCGGTTCCCACACACCCTCAGGCTCTAGGTGGCAGGACCCTTCTTCCCAGCGTCAGGCCCCCCCCGTCAGGGTTCTGATCCCCGTGTTGGCTGGTGGCATCTCCCTGTGCTGGACCTTCTGCCCAGGGTCCCCCACACTCTCACCAGCTTCTCACCGCACCCGGCTCCAGACGGCTCCAGACCCAGACCCAGCTCCACTCTGCCTCAGCACGACTGCGGCTCTGCTCAGCTCAGCTCTGGCTGCTGCTCTCGCCTTAGCTCGGCCCTGCGCTGGCTCAGGCAGCTCCAGCTCACATGGAGGATGGGACCCCGGGCTTCTGACTCCCTCATTGGCCTGCCTGCTCTGTCAATCAGGCTGACCTGCAGGATTTAGTCTCAGGATCCTGTTTCTCTTTGGCCCTTCCTTTTTCTTTTGGTATTCAGAGAGGGCCATGAAAAAATGCCACTGAGCTTTAGAAAGGGGCCATGTCAGGGTTCCTTCCCCATTCTGAACTCTAGGGAACAGATGTGGGGACCCGCATGAAAGCCCCCTAAGCTTATTTCTACCAGCTTAGGTTAAAACCTGGTACGCTGCCACCACCAAGTGATTTAACAAGAAACACGGAAAGGACCACTTGGAGTTCCTCTTCCCCCAAAATATCCCCCCCAAGCCCTTACACCCCCTTTCCTGGGGAGGCTTGAGAATAATATCCTAACCAATTGGTTACAAAGTGATCAAAGATCCAAACCCCTGTGTCTTTGGACAATGGAAAAATCAGTCAGGTTCTTAAAAGAAGGATTTTTTTTTAAAAGAAAAGGTAAAAATCATCTCTGTAAAATCAGGATGGAAAATAACTTTACAGGGTAATCATATTGAAAGAGCCCAGAGGAACCCCCTCTAACCTTTGTTTCAAAGTTACAGCAAAACAGGGATACCTCCCTCTAGCAAAGGGAACATTCACAAGTTGAGAAAAACAACGATAAACTAATACGCCTTGCCTGGCTATTACTTACAAGTTTGAAATATGAGAGACTTGTTCAGAAAGATTTGGAGAGCATGGATTGATGTCTGGTCCCTCTTAGTCCCAAGAGCGAACACCACCAAAACAAAGAGCACAAAACAAAAGCCTCTCCCACCCCCCACCCCCCGCAAGATTTGAAAGTATCTTGTCCCCTTATTGGTCCTTTGGGTCAGGTGTCAGTCAGGTTACCTGAGATTCTTAACCCTTTACAGGTAAAAGGATTTTGGTGTCTCTGGCCAGGAGGGATTTTATAGTATTGTATACAGGAGGGATCCTCTTTCTCTTTGGCCTTCCCCCTTTCTTTTGGTACTGGGAGAGGGCCATGAAAAAACCCCACTGGCTTTAGAAAGGGGCCAACAGTCCCCTGATATCTACTGACAGACACACGAGTTCAGTCCAGCATGACAAGGCCGTGCTTTGGTTTGTAAACCTCAGCGAGTCACCAACCCTTGCTGATGAATAAAGAAAACTGGGTTTTTTAAAATCAAAACAAAACAAAACACAACCCCCCATCTCCTCCCCTGGTGTAAATCTGCTCTGTTCCACTGGCTTCACTGGAGCTACACTAAGTTAGACCAGATGAGGATCTACACCTAGAATTACTTCTGCAAATGACAACGTAGCAGTTGCCAGGCTGGAAGAAAGGAGTGGCCCATCTAATGTAGTATCCTGTCTCAATGAGTGTCACTCACCGGCAGCTTCAGAAGAAAGCAGAAGAACAATGAATTTGTTCTTTATGCAGGAAACTTGGGGAGTTTCTTCATAAACCCTAAATTAAAAATTGGGGGTGAGATTTTTCAGAGCTCCCTAAGGGATTTGAATGCCCAACTTCCAACTAAAATGAATAGTCTCTAGTGTCCCTAATGTATGTCTTGCTCTGAAAATCCAGGCCTTCACTTCTAACGCATGAAGATACCAAGGCCTCCACCTCGATACGAGAAAAAAAATGAAAAAAACCCCAAACCCTTTCCACTCTTTAGAATCACAGAGTGTCTGTGCAATATTCAGTCCTAAGTTAGTGCAGTTCAGGAGCAGTGGTGAGCATGGGGTGAGTAACCATCATGACTGGTTTTATATCTGACTCTCCCACTTGCTCCCTGTGTAACCTTCACCTCAATGTGCTTGTTCACCTCCACATAAACCAGATCGCATAGTGATATTATTCTCGATGATCAGAGGCTTCCTCAAATCAAAGGATTTCAAAGCACTGCAGGCTCATTAAAGGTGTGTGTGCGCGCACAGGATTGTATTATTTTAATAGCAGATTTTTTTCCTGGGATTAGAGGCCCCCAAATTATGGATTAGGATTCAAGGGTTCTCACAACAATTTTTTGGGTGGCCTTTGACAAACCCTGTCCCTGTCTCTGTCCCTGCCTCCCAGAGCCCTTCACCGAGAGCCTGCCCTGGGGAGGGTAGGTTGGGAACTCACAGGCTGCCTGCAGAGTCCCAGGCTCCCTGTGTCCTATCCAGGTGGGAGTCAGGGAGCAGCCCGGCCACCAGATGCTGCACGCGCCTCCATCGACAAGAGCTGCCTCACATGCCATGGACACGGGCCCCAAGTCTCCAGAGGTGCTGCCTGGAGCCCCCGAGAAGGCTGTGAGGTGCAGGACCCCGACCCCTGATGGTGATGCCACTGCAAACACCAATGTGGCGCAACTCACGGCCTTTGGTAACAGCTACTCAGCAGGAACAGGTGGGCGCTGCCAGAAGGGGCTGCTGCTTTGCACCCCCACAATCCCCACCCGCTTTTGAGGCTGACGTAGCCGGAAAAAAATCCGCGGGTGGCCTCATTAGAGAAACGCTGGATTAAATGAACGTTACAAACCCATGTTAAGGTTTCTGATGTCAAACCAATAGTCAGTGGATGATTCCCAGGGTCCGAATTTGGAGCAGTTTAATTTTCATTCAATAAAGCTTTGAATTTCCCTTTCTTTAGTAAACATTCTTTTACAAAGCTCAAGAGGCAGATACTGAGCCACTGGACATCAGTAGAGTTCCCTAGACTTCAGTGAGGTTCTGTGCTTACAACTGAGGGAAGCATTTAACGCTGCTCGGGCTAGAAGAAATCCTGGTGGGGGTGTATTTTCCACTTTAAAAATCATTCTAATTGTGTCTGAAAAGCTGTGTGCGAGACGGGTCTTGCAGAATGCTCTAGGTTGGTCAGACTTCCAATTAATCCAGACTAAGCCCACAGCTCTCTGATGATTGAGGAAGGTATCCTTAACTGTCAGTGTTGTCCTGCTTCCTTTTCTTTATTAGCTGAAGTCTCTGAGAAGACCCAGTTCTTTTGGCTGCTCATGGGTGGAGATGCAGTACCTGATGTTTCCCACTGGTTTCCGTATACGTTAACTTTGAGCATGGGTGGTGGTTGCATAGGCAGTGGGAGGTGTTGCCACTCCCTACGTGCAATTGCTGCTTCAGTCCTCCCAGCTCCAAGTCCAGCCCTCTACTGCTCTGGGGCTGGGGCCGCTCAACGCCCGCCTTCCTGCACTTCGGGGCTGGGGAGGCTGGGGACGCTCGCCATCCGTCCTTTCGCATTCTGGGGCTGGGCCCGCTCGCCGCCCAGCCTCCCGCGCTCCGTGGCTGGGACAGTGTGCTGCCCACCTTTCCCTCCCTTGGCTTGGGAGGCAGAGGCCACGAACCTCCGCCCTCCCGGCACTCCTTTGGGTCTGGGGGGATAGCCGCGGAACTGGGTCGGTGGCCTCAGTGGTGGGGGGCAGCTCCCAGCTTGGGGGGGTGGGAATTGGCTCCTGCAGGGCCTCGGGCGGAAGTGGAGGGCCCTTGGTGGAAGGGGCGGGGCAAGGGGTAGCCTCTCCCAGTCAGAAGTTCACTCATCACCCATGGCTCTGAGCACCAGGGGGTTGAGATGCCGAGTATGGATAGAGAGAGGAACTCCCAATAGAGGGATGTACTCCCAATAAGGTTTCTCTAACCCGGGCTAGCAAAAGTGCATTCCTTCAATTGGAAGTTCATGGAACAGTTCCCTTTTACACTGGTTCAGTATCTACCCTTACACTTCAAAATATATATAACAGGGAGATGAAAGGTATATGGAATGAAAATCAAAGAGCCCCAATTTCAAAGGCTAGGAATCACAAACTGAGCACTGGAATGACATCTGTGACCTTGACAGGCATTTTTAAAGTAAATCTAATCTTCCGTGTTGGAACACCTAATCCCACTAATAAATTATTACTACTTTAGTAATTCATCTCTTGGGCTGCATAACACTTGATGAATGTTTGTGAAGTGCTTTGAAATGCTTAGATCGGAGGAAGCCTCAGACAATCCACCCTGAAAGTTAAAATTATACCTGTTTGCCACAGAGGTAATAATAATAATAATAATTAATGGAGATATCCCATCTCCTAGAACTGGAAGGGACCTTGAAAGGTCATCGAGTCCAGCCCCCTGCCTTCACTAGCAGGACCAAGTACTGATTTTTGCCCCAGATCCCTAAGTGGCCCCCTCAAGGATTGAACTCACAACCCTGGGTTTAGCAGGCCAGTGCTCAAACCACTGAGCTATCCCTCCCCCCATGTGCCTCAATTCA
The DNA here is from genome assembly GCF_028017835.1 of Emys orbicularis. Lineage (NCBI taxonomy): Eukaryota > Metazoa > Chordata > Testudines > Emydidae > Emys > Emys orbicularis. The sequence continues at coordinate 74,748 of NW_027045123.1, read as the reverse complement.
AGGTAAATTGAGGCACATTCAGGTGAGGGTCATACAGGGATCGACTGGCAGAGTCAGAAATATACCCCAATTTAATACTGCAACCTTGGAAAATTGACAGACTTGTAATTCCTTTGGAAACTATTATCCTCAAGTATAAAAAAGCCACAGTGCGAGTAGATCACAATATTAGCCAGTTTTTTATTGTTGGTCCTGAGATCCAAGGATGCAAAAAAAATTTAACCAGACATGTTACTAAACTTGTCTTGTTACACCGTGTAACGGGGATCAACCTAGACCTCACCTGTGGTCAGAAGTATTGGGTTGTATTTCTGTTTCTGCAACTGACCCCCATATGACCTTCACCTCAACATGCCTCTTTTTTTAGGCCTATCAAACGTAAAGAGTAAGGACATTAAAGCTGAAGATTTCAAAGTGCCTCAAAAACACTCGCTGGTGTTTGACACATGCAAAAGGTTGTAGTCAATACATCGTTGTGACGATTAGACGCCTCTGCACTGAGTCGTACAGTCACTTTAAACAAAATGGAGGCCAAGGTCTCTCGTGTCATTCCCTTCATCGGGTCATGATTTAAGGCCACACAATTTGGGGCTATTTCATTTTCATTCGTATGTAGTTTTGAATTTGGTATTTCCTAAAAACCGTGCAGGGTAGAATGGCCCAGTCCAGTTGCTAGCAGCTTCAAGGAGCTGACCGGTAAGCAGTGCCCTAACTCTGAAGTGGTGATCAGACCCTCACCGGTTCTTGTGACCCTCCCAGGACCATTTCTCCACAATTTCCCTCCTCAGAGCCAAGTGGGACCATAGGAGCCCCTGTGGTCAGAGCCGGTTTTGGGGGTTTATTGCATTTTTGACGAATTTTTTTATTGGAAAATGAAGGTGCTCTCTTGGTGTAAATCAGCTTGGTTGCTTCACCTTCAAAGAGGCGGAGGACCTTAAAATCAAAGCAAGACCCTTCTGCCCTCTTCCCTGGATAGGTAACCCACTCTTGGGGATAGTTTTCACATGTTACACAACATTCTGGTTCAGGCAGGAATGTTTTCTGCAACATGCCCTATGGCTGGTCAGACATTATGTCAAATTTCATCCCACGGCCATCTCCTCCATCACCAAGAATGTCACATTTTCCTCTCTCCTGGGTTTCTTGCTGGGCTCAGTCAGCTGCATTGTCTTGCAAGATCTCAGTTCCTTGACTGCTCATGGATGGAGAGATGGTTTCTGGTAGAGCAGAGGTTCCAAGATTTAACTTAAAATCTTTTTGTAAAAGAGAACTGCTTCCTTTCTCTCTCTGCCATCCCTCCCCTCGACCCATGAGCAAATCTGCTCTAGGCTGCCCTTTGAGACAGCATTGGTGACCCAAGGGGAGGTCCAATGCTAGGTCAACTTTCACTCACCATAGTTAAGATTCACCTCTGGGCAGACGCCCATCACAAAGGCCCATGCTCCACTTAATTCCCTGCTAAGACCGAGTTTGAAAGTGAGGTTCTTACCCACGAAAGCTTATGCTCCCAATACTTCTGTTAGTCTTAAAGGTGCCACAGGACCCTCTGTTGCTTTTTACAGATTCAGACTAACACGGCTACCCCTCTGATACTTGACACCATGCAAGGCACTGCATTTAACCGTATGGAATGGAAATCTATCAACCTCATGAAGAAACTTGCACAAATACAGACAAATATCATCTTCCTTTCCAAATGCAAATGGATGGACATCATACCAAATGGACTGAAGGTGAAAAATCCATTGCTATCTACATACTGCACAGACCACAGTGAGAGATTATGCCATACACTATCAAAGAAACTGAGGAACCACCTGATCAGCATCCTATACAGCAAACAGATAAACATCAAGAAAGAGCTCTCCAACCTGGAGACTTTCATAAATAACCAACCCTCCACACAAATGGACTTTACTAAAATAAGACAGGAGATCTACATTATACACTTCACCTCTCTACAAAGGAAAAAGGACCGTAAGCTGTCTAAAATCCTACCTGGCACATGGGGCCACAGCAGGGGTACCCCTAACTCACCCAGCAATATCGTCAATTTATCCAGCTACACACTCAACCCAGCAGAAGAGTCTGTCCTATCTCGGGGACTCTCTTTTTGCCCCAGCACCCCCACGAACATGATACAGTTCTGCGGTGATCTGGAAGCCTACTTTCGCTGCCTCCGACTCAAAGAATACTTTCAAGATAACACTGAACAGCGCACTGATACACAGATACCCTCCCACCAACAACACAGGAAGAAGAACTCCACATGGACTCCTCCTGAGGGTCGAAATGACAGTCTGGACCTATACATAGAATGCTTCCGCCGACGTGCACAGGCAGAAATTGTGGAAAAACAACATCGCTTGCCTCATAACCTAAGTCGTGCAGAAAGCAATGCCATCCACAGCCTCAGAAACCACCCTGACATTATCATCAAAGAGGCTGATAAAGGAGGTGCTGTTGTCATCATGAACAGGTCTGACTACCAGAAGGAGGCTGCCAGACAACTCTCCAATACCAAATTCTACAGACCACTTTCTTCAGATCCCACTGAGGAATACACTAAGAAACTGCACCATCTACTCAGGACACTCCCTACACTAACACAGGAACAAATCAACATACCCTTAGAGCCCCGACCGGGGTTATTCTATCTACTACCCAAGATCCACAAACCTGGAAATCCTGGATGCCCCATCATCTCGGGCATTGGCACTCTCACTGAAGGACTGTCTGGATATGTGGAAGCCCTACTCAGACCCTACGCCACCAGCACTCCCAGCTATCTCCGTGACACCACAGATTTCCTGAGAAAACTACAATGCATTGGTGACCTCCCAGAAAACACCATCCTAGCCACCATGGATGTAGATTCTCTCTACACAAACATCCCACACACAGATGGAATACAAGCTGTCAGGAACAGTATACCTGATGATGACACAGCACAACTTATTGCTGAGCTCTGTGACTTTATCCTCACGCACAATTATTTCAAATTTGGTGACAAAATATACCTCCAGACCAGTGGCACCGCTATGGGCACCCGCATGGCCCCACAATATGCCAACATCTTTATGGCTGACCTGGAACAACGCTTCCTCAGCTCTCGTCCACTCACGCCCCTTCTCTACCTACGCTACATTGATGACATCTTCATCATCTGGACCCATGGGAAGGAGACCCTGGAAGAATTCCACCATGATTTCAACAGCTTCCACCCCACCATCAACCTCAGCCTGGACCAATCTACACGGGAGGTCCACTTCCTGGACACCACAGTACAAATAAGCAATGGCCACGTTAACACCACCCTATACCGAAAACCCACCGACCGCTATGCCTACCTTCATGCCTCCAGCTTCCACCCCGGACACACCACACGATCCATCGTCTACAGCCAAGCACTGAGGTACAACCGCATCTGCTCCAACCCCTCAGACAGAGACCAACACCTACAAGATCTTCACCAAGCATTCTCAAAACTACGATACCCACACAAGGAAATAAAGGAACAAATCAACAGAGCCAGACGTGTACCCAGAAGCCTCCTGCCCAAGACAGGCCCAAAAAAGAAACCAACAGAACTCCACTGGCCATCACCTACAGCCCTCAGCTTAAACCTCTCCAACGCATCATCAGTGATCTACAACCCATCCTGGACAATGATCCCTCACTTTCACAGACCTTGGGAGGCAGGCCAGTCCTCGCCCACAGACAACCCGCCAACCTTAAGCATATTCTCACCAGCAACCACGCACCACACCATAACAACTCTAACTCAGGAACCAACCCATGCAACAAACCTCGATGCCAACTCTGCCCACATATCTACACCAGCAGCACTATCACAGGACCTAACCAGATCAGCTACAACATCACCGGCTCATTCACCTGCACGTCCACCAATGTTATATATGCCATCATGTGCCAGCAATGCCCCTCTGCTATGTACATTGGCCAAACTGGACAGTCACTACGCAAGAGGATAAATGGACACAAGTCAGATATCAGGAATGGCAATATACAAAAACCTGTAGGAGAACACTTTAACCTCCCTGGCCACACAATAGCAGATGTTAGGGTAGACATCTTACAGCAAAAAAACTTCAGAACCAGACTCCAAAGAGAAACTGCTGAGCTCCAGTTCATTTGCAAATTTGACACCATCAGATCAGGATTAAACAAAGACTGTGAATGGCTATCCAACTACAGAAGCAGCTTCTCCTCCCTTGGTGTTCACACCTCTACTGCTAGCAGAGCACCTCACCCTCCCTGATTGAACTAACCTCGTTATCTCCACACTGATTTATACCTGCCTCTGGAGATTTCCATTACTTGCATCTGAAGAAGTGAGGTTCTTACCCACGAAAGCTTATGCTCCCAATACTTCTGTTAGTCTTAAAGGTGCCACAGGACCCTCTGTAAAATGGAACTAACATTGTTCACAGGTATTGTACTATCCCCCTGCCAAAGGGTGAATTTCAGTCTTAAAGTCTTGACAGGAAACATACTGGAGGCAATGAATGATTCCCATTGATTTCAAAGGGAATTGGATCTGACCTGCTGGGAATGTAGGTGGTTAGAATGGAGAAAAATGATTCCCTGCTTCCTACCATGTTTAGAATGAACTGCCTCATGCCCCTAATCCCGACCAGCATGAATTGAAAGGACCAAACTGGATTCCTTAAGTGACACCCACCTGTTCTACTGATGCTTCTCAGGATCACCTTGACATTCATTCTCATTGCAGAACCTATAAAGTCAGTAAAATGACAAAAGAAATGCAGTTGGCCTGTACAATTTTAAGATGAAAGACAGCTGAAGAGTGCAACGTGCATGTCACGCCCTCTGAGGCTGAGAGTAGCCCAGTAATCACCAACAGTGAGGAAAACAGCTCCATCCAAAGAAGGATTTAGCAAGGCAATCAAGTTTGTTTGGTAACTAAGAACATAAGAACATAAGAATGGCCGTACCGGGTCAGACCAAAGGTCCATCTCGCCCAGTATACTGTCTACCGACAGTGGCCAATGCCAGGTGCCCCAGAGGGAGTGTACCAACAGGCAATGATCAAGTGATCTCTCTCCTGCCATCCATCTCCATCCTCTGACAAACAGAGGCTAGGGACACCATTCCTTACCCATCCTGGCTAATAGCCATTAATGGACTTAACCAGCATGAATTTATCCAGTTCTCTTTTAAACGCTGTTATAGTTCTAGCCTTCACAACCTCCTCAGGTAAGGAGTTCCACAAGTTGACTGTGCGCTGCGTGAAGAAGAACTTCCTTGTATTTGTTTTAAACCTGCTGCCTATTAATTTCATTTGGTGACCCCTAGTTCTTGTATTATGGGAATAAGTAAATAACTTTTCCTTATCCACTTTCTCCACATCACTCATGATTTTATATACCTCTATCACATCCCCCCTTAGTCTCCTCTTTTCCAAGCTGAAAAGTCCTAGCCTCTTTAATCTCTCCTCATATATGACCCTGTCCAACCCCCTAATCATTTTAGTTGCCCTTTTCTGAACCTTTTCTAGTGCCAGTATATCTTTTTTGAGATGAGGAGACCACATCTGTATGCAGTATTCGAGATTTGGGCGTACCATCGATTTATATAAGGGCAATAATATATTCTCAGTCTTATTCTCTATCCCCTTTTTAATGATCCCTAACATCCTGTTTGCTTTTTTGACTGCCTCTGCACACTGCGCGGACATCTTCAGAGAACTATCCACGATGAATCCAAGATCTTTTTCCTGATTTGTTGTAGCTAAATTAGCCCCCATCATATTGTCTGTATAGTTGGGGTTATTTTTTCCAATGTGCATTACTTTACATTTATCCACGTTAAATTTCATTTGCCATTTTGTTGCCCAATCACTTAGTTTTGTGAGATCTTTTTGAAGTTCCTCACAGTCTGCTTTGGTCTTAACTATCTTGAGCAGTTTAGTATCATCTGCAAACTTTGCCACCTCACTGTTTACCCCTTTCTCCAGATCATTTATAAATAAGTTGGATAGGATTGGTCCGAGGACTGACCCTTGGTGAACACCACTAGTTACCCCTCTCCATTCTGAGAATTTACCATTAATTCCTACCCTTTGTTCCCGGTCTTTTAACCAGTTCTCAATCCATGAAAGGACCTTCCCTTTTATCCCATGACAACTTAATTTACCTAAGAGCCTTTGGTGAGGGACCTTGTCAAAGGCTTTCTGGAAATCTAAGTACACTATGTCCACTGGATCCCCCTTGTCCACATGTTTGTTGACCCCTTCAAAGAACTCTGATAGATTAGTAAGATACGATTTCCCTTTACAGAAACCATGTTGACTATTGCCCAACAGTTTTTGTTTTTCTATGTGTCTGACAATTTTATTCTTTACTATTGTTTCGACTAATTTGCCCTGTACCGACGTTAGACTTATCGGTCTGTAATTGCCGGGATCACCTCTAGAGCCCTTTTTAAATATTGGCATTACATTAGCTAACTTCCAGTCATTGGGTACAGAAGCCGATTTAAAGGACAGGTTACAAACCCTAGTTAATAGTTCCGCAACTTCACATTTGAGTTCTTTCAGAACTCTTGGGTGAATGCCATCTAGTCCCGGTGACTTGTTAATGTTAAGTTTATCAATTAATTCCAAAACCTCCTCTAGTGACACTTCAATCTGTGACAGTCACCTACAAAAGCTGGCTCAGGTTTGGGAATCTCCCTAACATCCTCAGCCGTGAAGACTGAAGCAAAGAATCCATTTAGTTTCTCCACAATCACTTTATCGTCTTTAAGTGCTCCTTTTGTATCTCGATCATCAAGGGGCCCCACTGGTTGTTTAGCAGGCTTCCTGCTTCTGATATACTTAAAAGACATTTTGTTATTACCTTTGGAGTTTTCGGCTAGCCGTTCTTCAAACTCCTCTTTGGCTTTTCTTATTACATTCTCGCACTTAATATGGTAGCGTTTATGCTCCTTTCTATTTGCCTCACTAGGATTTGACTTCCACTTTTTAAAGGAAGTCTTTTTATCTCTCACTGCTTCTTTTACATGGTTGTTAAGCCACGGTGGCTCTTTTTAAATTTTTTTACTGTGTTTCTTAATTTGGGGTATACACTGAAGTTGGGCCTCTATTATGGTGTCTTTAAAAAGCGCCCATGCAGCTTGCAGGGATTTCACTTTAGTCACTGTTCCTTTTAATTTCTGTTTAACTAACTCCCTCATTTTTGCATAGTTCCCCTTTTGAAATTAAATGCCACAGTGTTGGGCTGTTGAGATGTTCTTCCCACCACAGGGATGTTAAATGTTATTATATTATGGTCACTGTTTCCAAGCGGTCCTGCTATTATTACCTCTTGGGACCAGCTTCTGCGCTCCATTCAGGACTAAATCTAGAGTTGCCTCTCCCCTTGTGGGTTCCCGTACCAGCTGCTCCAAGAAGCAGTCATTTAAAGTATTGAGAAATTTTGTCTCTGCATTTCATCCTGAGGTGACATGTTCCCAGTCAATATGGGGATAATTGAAATCCCCCACTATTATTGAGTTCTTAATTTTGATAGCCTCTCTAATTTCCCTTAGCATTTCATCATCACTATCACTGTCCTGGTCAGGTGGTCGATAACACTGGTCTACAATTTTTGAGAAGTCGTCTGCTTCAGAGATAAAATGTGCTATTTATTATGTATTTTGATGTGCTGAATTCAAATATGACAATTAAAACAACTGATTGGCTACTGTTTCTAAGATATTTAAGTTTTTACGTTTTATGTCTATGTATATTGTGTAGATAGTAGAGTTTTAATCATAAATTGTAAACCTAGGTCTTTTCATGTGTTTATGGTTGCTTTACATGATAATATTTCACCTGTCCTGTTTATGTAACACTTTAAAAATCAGCAAAAGGGTTATATAAATAAAATTTATTATGAAACAAAAGGCAAAAAACTATTCTGTACATAGTTTAGTCCTATTCAGTGTCTACTCGGCGCTTCTTGGCTTGTCTCTTGTATTCATTAAATGGAGCATCTCTTGTCACTGTCCAGCAATAGTCTGCAAGCATTGATGGGCTCCATTTGCCCTGATAGCATTTCTCCATTGTTGCAATGTCCTGGTGAAATTGCTTGCCGTGCTCGTCGCTCACTGCTCCACAGTTCGGTGGGAAAAAAATCTACTAACTGGAAGGCTTTCCATGCCGTCTTTTCCTTGCCACGCAGTGCATGGTCAAATGCATCATCTCGAAGAAGTTCACGAATCTGAGGACCAACAAAGACACCTTCCTTTATCTTAGCTTCACTTAACCTTGGAAATTTTCCACGGAGGTACTTGAAAGCTGCTTGTGTTTTGTCAATGGCCTTGACAAAGTTCTTCATCAGACCCAGCTTGATGTGTAAGGGTGGTAACAAAATCTTCCTTGATTCAACAAGTGGTGGATGCTGAACACTTTTCCTCCCAGGCTCCAATGACTGTCGGAGTGGCCAATCTTTCTTGATGTAGTGGGAATCTCTTGCACGACTATCCCATTCGCAGAGAAAACAGCAGTACTTTGTGTATCCAGTCTGCAGACCAAGCAAGAGAGCAACAACCTTCAAATCGCCACAAAGCTGCCACTGATGTTGGTCATAGTTTATGCACCTCAAAAGTTGTTTCATGTTGTCATAGGTTTCCTTCATATGGACTGCATGACCAACTGGAATTGATGGCAAAACATTGCCATTATGCAGTAAAACAGCTTTAAGACTCGTCTTCGATGAATCAATGAACAGTCTCCACTCATCTGGATCGTGAACGATGTTGAGGGCTGCCATCACACCATCGATGTTGTTGCAGGCTACAAGCTCACCTTCCATGAAGAAGAATGGGACAAGATCCTTTTGACGGTCACGGAACATGGAAACCCTAACATCACCTGCCAGGAGATTCCACTGCTGTAGTCTGGAGCCCAACAGCTCTGCCTTACTCTTGGGTAGTTCCAAATCCCTGACAAGGTCATTCAGTTCACCTTGTGTTATGAGGTGTGGTTCAGAGGAGGAGGATGGGAGAAAATGTGGGTCCTGTGACATTGATGGTTCAGGACCAGAAGTTTCATCCTCTTCCTCTTCCTCTTCCTCGTCTGACTCAAGTGAGAATGATTCTGGTGCATCAGGAACCGGCAGTCCTTCTCCGTGGGGTACTGGGCGTATAGCTGATGGAATGTTTGGATAATGCACAGTCCACTTTTTCTTCTTTGACACACCTTTCCCAACTGGAGGCACCATGCAGAAGTAACAATTGCTGGTATGATCTGTTGGCTCTCTCCAAATCATTGGCACTGCAAAAGGCATAGATTTCCTTTTCCTGTTCAACCACTGGCGAAGATTTGTTGCACAAGTGTTGCAGCATATGTGTGGGGCCCACCTCTTGTCCTGATCTCCAATTTTGCAGCCAAAATAAAGGTGATAGGCTTTCTTAACCATAGTGGTTATACTGCTCTTTTGTGATGCAAAAGTCACTTCACCACAAACATAGCAGAAGTTATCTGCACTGTTCACACAAGTACGAGGCATCTCTGCTCACTTTGGCTAAACAGAAATGTGTCCCTTTGCAAAATCAAACACTGATAAATAAGAGAGCACGACACTGTATGATTTCTAGAGCTGATATAGGGCAATTTGTTCAGCAGAGTGATGTAAGTTTTGTTATGATTGCATCATCCATGACTTCTAGGAATAACATGATGCAATTCGTATCATGTATGATGCAATACCAGCTTCAGATTGCATCATTCATTGTTTTGCCTAAAAAGCAAGTACTGTCCAAACCCAGTCATAGATTTATTCATAGATCCAGTCAAAGATGTATTTTAGTCATTTCTGGTTTAAATTGAGATCCCTTCCCTTTATAACTCACTTATCCTCCGCCATTCCCAAGTCAAGGGTCGTATATACTGACCCAATAGCATATCTTGAAAACTAGAGCCAATCAACAATTTTAAGCATCATTTTCGTTCTCAGTGACCCAGAATTAGTAAAGTTTGACTACATTTATTTCAGAAGTATTTTGGCTGTAGAGCAGTGTAATAGATCCCTAATGTTGTATTCTTATTAGAGCATGACATTTCTATCCATAGAGATTCTATGGAACATGTGGATTCACTTAAGATTTCTACTTCATTTGATTCTACATTTTCTTTCACATATAGTGCCACTCTCCCCCCCGCACGACCTGTTCTGTCCTTGCGATATATTTTGTACCCCAGAATGATTGTGTCCCATTGATTGCTCTCAGTCCACCAGGTTTCTGTGATGCCTATTATATCAATATCCTCCTTTATCACAAGGCACTCTAGTTCACCCATCTTATTATTTAGACTTCTAGCATTTGTGTACAGGCACTTTAAAAACTTGTCACTGTTTATTTGTCTGCCCTTTTCTGATGTGTTAGATTCTTTTTTATTTGAATGTTTCTCGTCTGATCTGGCCTTTACATTATCCTCTTCCATCCTCTGTTCCTGACTATAACCTAGAGAATCTCTATCAATAGAGATGAAAGGTATATGAAATGAAAATCAAAGAGCCCCAATTTCAAAGGCTAGGAATCACAAACTGAGCACCGGAATGACACCTGTGACCTTGACATGCATTTTTAAAGTAAATCTAATCTTCCGTGTTGGAACATCTAATCCCAGTAATAAGTTATTACTACTTTAGTAATTCATCTCTTGGGCTGCATAACACTTGATGAGTGTTTGTGAAGTGCTTTGAAATGCTTAGATCGGAGGAAGCCTCAGACAATCCACCCTGAAAGTTACAATTATACCTGTTTGCCACAGAGGTAAATGGAGGCACATTCAGGTGAAGGTCAGACAGGGAGCTATTGGCAGAGTCAGAAATATACCCCAACTTCATATTTAAAAAGCTACTGCAACCTTGGAAAACTGACAGACTTGTAATTCCTTTGGAGAACTATTATCCTCAAGTATAAAAAAGCCACAGTTCAAGTGGATCACAAAATTAGCCAGATTTTTATTCTTGAAGCTGAGATCCAAGGATGCAAAAAATTTTTAACCAGACATGTTACTAACCTTGTCTTGTAACACAGTGTAACACGGATCAACCTAGACCTCAGCCTGTGGTCAGAAGTATTGGGTTGTATTTCTGTTTCTGCAACTGACCCCCATATGACCTTCACCTCAACATGCCTCTTTTTTTAGGCCTATCAAACGTAAAGAGTAAGGATGTTAAGGCTGGAAGTTCTTATGGGTATGTCTATACTACGAAATTAGGTCGAATTTATAGAAGCCGGTTTTATAGAAATCGGTTGTATGCAGCCGATTGTGTGTGTCCCCACATAAAATGCTCTAAGTGCATGAAGTCGGCGGACCGCGTCCACAGTACCGAGGCTAGCGTCGACTTCCGGCGCATTGCACTATGAGTAGCTATCCCACAGTTCCCGCAATCTCCGGCGCCCATTGGAATTATGGGTTGAGATCGCAATGCCCGAATGATGCAAAACAGTGCCGCGGGGGGTTCTGGGTACATTGCGTCAGGCCCCTCCCCCTCCGTCACAGCAACGGCAGACAATAGATTCGCGCCTTTTTACCTGGGTTACCTGTGCAGACAACATACCATGGCAAGCATGGAGCCCGCTCAGCTCAGCTCACCGTCACCATATGTCATCCGGGTGCCGGCAGACGTGGGACTGCATTGCTACACAGCAGCAGCTGCTAACTGCCTTTTGGCGGTAGACGGTGCAGCATGACTGGTAGCCTTCATCGGCGATCTGGGTGCTGGTAGCTGTGGGGCTGGCAGCCGTAGGGCTGCATTGCACCAGCCCCTTACCTTTTGCCTTTTGGCAGTAGATGGTTTATTACGACTGGTAACCGTCCTCGTCGTACAGCCGTGGCCATCAATCATTGGCACCTGGACAGACATGCTCTGTCCTATCGAACTGTCTTGACGATGATGGCTATCAGTCGTAGTATACTATTTTCTGCCAAGTATTGTCTGCTAAGCACCCAGAAGAGGCCGAGGGCGATCTGGGTGCTGGCAGACATGTGGCTGGCAGACGGGGGGCTACATTGCTACACAGCAGCAACCCCTTGCCTTTTGGCAGTAAATAGTATATTATGACTGGTATCCGTCATCATCATACTGCCAAGCGCCCAGTATTTGCTGCCAAGCACCCAGAAAATGCCGAGGGCTATCAGTCATGCTGCACCGTCGTCTTAAGATGTAAAAAATAGATTTGTTCTGTATTCATTTCCTTCCCCCCTCCCTCCGTCAAATCAATGGCCCGCTAAACCCAGGCTTAGGAGTTCAATCTCGGGGGGGGGGGGCATTCTGTGTGACAGTTGTTTGTATTTCTCCCTGATGCACAGCCACCTTTCTTGATTTTAATTCCCTGTACCTGTACGCCATGTTGTCACTCGCCCCTCCCTCCCTCCCTCCCTCCCTCCCTCTCTCCTTCCCCTGGTCCTTCAGATACTAGTTTCGCGCCTTTTTCAGACCAGACGCCATAGCTAGCACTGGGATCATGGAGCCCGCTCAGATCACCGCGGCAATTATGAGCACTATGAACACCATGCGCATTGTCCTGGAGTATATGCAGAGCCAGGACATGCCAAAGCAAAACCAGGACCAGCCGAGGAGGAGGCGATTGCAGCACGGCGACGAGAGTGATGAGGAAATGGACATGGACCTAGACCTCTCACAAGGCACAGGCCCCAGCAATGTGGAAATCATGGTGTTCCTGGGGCAGGTTCATGCCGTGGAATGCCGATTCTGGGCCCGGGAAACAAGCACAGACTGGTGGGACCGCATCGTGCTGCAGGTGTGGGACGATTCCCAGTGGCTGCGAAACTTTCGCATGCGTAAGGGCACTTTCATGGAACTTTGTGACTTGCTTTCCCCTGCCCTGAAGCGCCAGAATACCAGGATGAGAGCAGCCCTCACAGTTGAGAAGCGAGTGGCGATAGCCCTGTGGAAGCTTGCAACGCCAGACAGCTACCGGTCAGTCGGGAATCAATTTGGAGTGGGCAAATCTACTGTGGGGGCTGCTGTGATCCAAGTTGCCAGGGCAATGAGAGACCTGGTGATATCAAGGGTAGTGACTCTGGGAAACGTGCAGGACATAGTGGATGGCTTTGCTGCAATGGGATTCCCAAACTGTGGTGGGGCGATAGACGGAACCCATATCCCTATCTTGTCACCGGAGCACCAAGCCACCGAGTACATAAACCACAAGGGGTACTTTTCAATGCTGCTGCAAGCCCTGGTGGATCACAAGGGACGTTTCACCGACATCAACGTGGGCTGGCCGGGAAGGGTACATGATGCTCGCGTCTTCAGGCACTCTGTTCTGTTTCGAAAGCTGGAGGAAGGGACTTTCTTCCCGGACCAGAAAATAACCGTTGGGGATGTTGAAATGCCTATCGTGATCCTTGGGGACCCAGCCTACCCCTTAATGCCATGGCTCATGAAGCTGTACACAGGCAGCCTGGACAGGAGTCAGGACCTGTTCAACTACAGGCTGAGCAAGTGCCGAATGGTGGTGGAATGTGCATTTGGGCGTTTAAAAGCGCGCTGGCGCAGCTTACTGACTCGCTCAGACCTTAGCGAAAAGAATATCCCCATTGTTATTGCTGCTTGCTGTGCGCTCCACAATATCTGTGAGAGTAAGGGGGAGACATTTATGGCGGGGTGGGAGGTAGAGGCAAATCGCCTGGCCGCTGATTACGCGCAGCCAGACACCAGGTCGGTTAGAGCAGCACAGCAGGGCGCGGTGCGCATCAGAGAAGCTTTGAAAACTAGTTTTGTGACTGGCCAGGCTACGGTGTGAAACTTCTGTTTGTTTCTCCTTGATGAACCCTCCACCCCCCCCCACCCGGTTCACTCTACTTCCCTGTAAACCAACCACCCCACCCTCCCCTACCCTCCCCCCTTCAAGCACCACTTGCAGAGGCAATAAAGTCATTGTTACTTCACATTCATGCATTCTTTATTAATTCATCACACAACTAGGGGGATAATTGCAAAGGTAGCCCGGGATGGGTGGGGGAGGAGGGAAGGAAAAGGACACACTGCAGTTTAAAACTTTAAAACTTTAACACTTATTGCTCGGGAAATCATCTAGGGTGGAGTGACTGGGTGGCCGGAGGCCCCCCCACCGTGTTCTTGGGCGTCTGGGTGAGGAGGCAATGGGACTTGGGGAGGAGGGCTGTTGGTTACACAGGGGCTGTAGCAGCGGTCTCTGCTCCTGCTGCCTTTCCTGCAGCTCAACCATACGCAGGAGCATATCAGTTTGATGCTCCAGCAGCCGGAGCATCGACTCTTGCCTTCTGTGTGCAAGCTGACGCCACCTCTCCTCTTCAGCCCGCGATTCAGCACGCCACCTCTCCTCTCGCTCATATTGGGCTTTTCTAAAATCAGTAATTGACTGCCTCCACGCATTCTGCTGTGCTCTGTCAGCGTGGGAGGCAGTCTGTAGTTCAGTAAACATTTCATCACGCGTCCTTCGCTTCCGCTTTCGAATATTCACTAGCCTCTGTGAAGGAGAAACATTTGCAGCTGGTGGAGGAGAAGGGAGAGGTGGTTAAAAAAGATACATTTTAGAGAACAATGGGTACACTCTTTCACGTTAAATTTTGCTGTTCACATCACACAGCACATGTGCTTTCGTTACAAGGTCGCATTTTTCCTCTTATATTGAGGGCCTGCCGGTCTGGTGTGAGAGATCACTCACGCAGTGCCAGGCCACAGATTTCAGCTTGCAGGCAGCCATGGTAAGACACAGTCTTTTGGCTTTTTTAACCTTGTTAACATGTGGGGATGGTTTAAAACAGTACTGCTCTCATTAACCATACCAAGCACCCGTTGGGTTGGCCATTTAAAATGGGTTTGCAATGTAAAAGGAGGGGCTGCGGTTTCAGGGTTAACGTGCAGCACAAACCCAACTAATTCCCCTCCCCCCCACACCCAATTCTCTGGGATGATCACTTCACCCCTCCCCCCCACCGCGTGGCTAACAGCGGGGAATATTTCTGTTCAGCAGAGCAGGAAGGGGCACCTCTGAATGTCCCCTTAATAAAATTGCCCCATTTCAACCAGGTGACCGTGAATGATATCACTCTCCTGAGGATAACAAAGAGCGATAAGGAATGGATGTTGTCTGCATGCCAGCAAACACCGGGACCATACGCTGCCATGCTTTGTTATGCAATGATTCCAGACTACGTGCTACTGGCCTGGCGTGGTAAAGTGTCCTACCATGGCGGACGGGATAAGGCAGCCCTCCCCAGAAACCTTTTGCAAAGGCTTTGGGAGTACATGAAGGAGAGCTTTCTGGAGATGTCCCTGGAGGATTTCCGCTCCATCCCCATACACGTTAACAGACTTTTCCAGTAGCTGTACTGGCCGCGATTGCCAGGGCAAATTAATCATTAATCATTAAACACGCTTGCTTTTAAACCATGTGTAATATTTACAAAGGTACACTCACCAGAGGTCCCCTGTGTGCCCACAGGGTCTTGGGTGAGTTCGGGGGTTACTGGTTCCAGGTCCAGGGTGATAAACATATCCTGGCTGTTGGGGAAACCGGTTTCTCCGCTTCCTTGCTGCTGTGAGCTATTTACATTATCTTCATCCTCATCTTCCTCGTACCCCGAACCCGCTTCCCTGTGTGTTTCTCCAGTGAGGGACTCATAGCACATGGTTGGGGTAGTGGTGGCTGCACCCCCTAGAATGGCATGCAGCTCCGCGTAGAAGCGGCATGTTTGCGGCTCAGCCCCGGACCTTCCGTTTGCTTCTCTGGCTTTGTGGTAGGCTTGCCTTAGCTCCTTAATTTTCATGCGGCACTGCTGTGCGTCCCTGTTATGGCTTCTGTCCTTCATGGCCTTGGAGACCTTTTCTAATATCTTGCCATTTCGTTTACTGCTTCGGAGTTCAGCCAGCACTGATTCATCTCCCCATATGGCGAGCAGATCCCGTACCTCCCGTTCTGTCCATGCTGGAGCTCTTTTGCGATCCTGGGACTCCATCACGGTTACCTGTGCTGATGAGCTCTGCGTGGTCACCTGTGCTCTCCACGCTGAGCAAACAGGAAATGAAATTCAAACGTTCGCGAGGCTTTTCCTGTCTACCTGGCCAGTGCATCTGAGTTGAGAGTGCTGTCCAGAGCGGTCACAATGAAGCACTGTGGGATAGCTCGCGGAGGCCAATAACGTCGAATTCCGTCCACACTAACCCAATTTCGACCCCCTAAGGCCGATTTTATCGCTAATCCCCTCGTCGGAGGTGGAGTAAAGAAACCGGTTTAAAGGGCCCTTTAAGACGAAAGAAAGGGCTTCGTCGTGTGAACGTGTCCAGGCTAAATTTGATTTAACACGGCTAAAGTTGACCTAAACTCGTAGTGTAGACCAGGCCTCAGTGTCCTTAGAGCACGTGGGCAAGACTTACCAGCCAGCACCCAGGAAAGAATTCTCTGTAGTAACTCAGATCCCACTCCATCTAACATCCCATCACAGACCATTAAGCATATTTACCGCTAATAGTCAAAGATCAATTAATTGCCAAAATTAGGCTATCCCATCATACCATCCCCTCCATAAACTTATCAAGCTTAGGCCTGGTCTACACTAGGCTTTTATGTCGAATTTAGCGCCGTTACATCGAATTAACCCTGCACCCGTCCACACCACGAAGCTATTTAGTTCGACATAGAGCTCTCTTAAATTCGACTTCTGTACTCCTCCCCAACGAGAGGAGTAGCGCTAAATTCGAAATGGCCATATCGAATTAGGCTAGGTGTGGATGGAAATCGACGCTAATAGCTCCGGGAGCTATCCCACAGTGCACCACTCTGTTGACGCTCTGGACAGCAGTCCGAGCTCGGATGCTCTGACCAGCCACACAGGAAAAGCCCCGGGAAAATTTGAATTCCTTTTCCTGTCTGGGCAGTTTGAATCTCATTTCCTGTTTGGACATCGTGGCGAGCTCAGCAGCACTGGCAACGATGCAGAGCTCTGCAGCAGAGATGGCCGTGCAATCCCAGAATAAAAAGAGGGCCCCAGCATGGACTGATCGGGAAGTCTTGGATCTCATCGCTG
This sequence comes from Emys orbicularis, assembly GCF_028017835.1. Classification (NCBI taxonomy): domain Eukaryota; kingdom Metazoa; phylum Chordata; order Testudines; family Emydidae; genus Emys; species Emys orbicularis. The sequence continues at coordinate 57,671 of NW_027045123.1, read as the reverse complement.
TGTGGGGCGATGAGTCTGTGCTTTCCGAGCTGCGCTCCAAAAGAAGGAATGCAAAGTTCTACGAGAAGATCTCTAAAGCCATGGCAGAGAGAGGATACAGCCGGGATGCAACGCAGTGCCGCGTGAAAATCAAGGAGCTGAGACAAGGCTACCAAAAAAACAAAGAGGCAAACGGACGCTCCGGATCCCAGCCCCACACATCCCGTTTCTACGAGGCACTGCATTCCATCCTAGGTGCGGCCGCCACCACTACCCCACCACTGACCGTGGACTCTGAGGATGGGATATTGTCCGCGGCCGGTTCCTCGTCGGAAATGTTAGCGGACGGGGAAGATGAGGAAGGAGATGAGGAGGACGAGGCAGTCGACAGCGCTTGCAACGCTGATTTCCCCGACAGCCAGGAGCTCTTCATCACCCTTACCGAGATCCCCTACCAACCGTCCCCATCCGTTACCCCGATCACAGAATCAGGGGAAGGATCAAGCAGTAAGTGCTTTAAACATCTAAACATTTATTTTTAACAGAACTGGAATATTTATAATATTAACAATGGGTTTTTCATTAAGTCATTTAAACATGTAAACTTCTATTTTTAACAGAACTTGAATATTTATAATATCAACAATTGGTTTTTCATGATTTCGTTGCCTTAGGCGCTTAACTATTTAGTCCCAACTATTTAAAAAAAATCTAACAATGTCCGGATTTTCATGATTTTGCTGCCCAAGACGCTCCACTCTGTAGTCCCTGCCAGTACAGCTACACCAAAATCCGGTCTATATGTCCGGGAATTGACACGAAATCCTCATGGGAGATCTCAACGTAGGTCTCCTGGAGGTAATGTTCAAGCCTGTGCATCAGGTTCCTTGGCAGGGCGATCTTATTAGGTCCACCATGGTACGACACGTTTCCACGCCAGGACTCTATCAAGTACTCTGGGATCATTGCACGGCAGAGCATGGCGGCATACGGCCCTGGTTTCTGCATGCTCTCCCTAAGCATCCGTTCCCTGTCGCTCTCCGAGATCCTCATCAGGGTGATGTCGCTCATGACGCCCTGCTTTGAATTAGGGAGGGGAATGTTAGTATTGGGACTGCTTTACAGCCACGCGGTGGAGGCGGGAGAGGGGCAGCATACAGGGATCTTTCCCTGGGACAGCCGCGAGGGGGTGGGACAGGGGCAGAGCTCATGCTTCCCTGATTGCTGCCAGCAGAGACTGGCATTGCTTTCAATGCGAAAGGAGCCCAGTGCTACTATTAAAGTTTTAAGCAGCCACAACTCTACGGCTTACCATGGTTGCCTGCTACACAAGTTCAGGTGTCCTGCCCCGCTTCTCAGATCGCAACTGCAAGACCCCAGGCACTGAAGGCGAGGGCCGAAAATTCGACCTTGTCCTGAGTGCGCATGTGAGAGGTGCAGTGCATGGTCTTGTTCACAGAGAAAGACTATGTTCTTTGTTCACAACTTCATTTATCTGTCTCAGGAATTCACTCCCTTTTTCCCATTCCCACAGACACATCTGCGACTGTCTCCCAACCCAGCCTGGCATCACACTCCCAGAGGCTAGCGCAGATTAGGCGGAGGAAGAAGAAGACGCGTGAGGACATGTTCTCAGAACTAATGGACTGCTCCAGAGCCCAGGCAGCCCAGCAGACAGAGTGGAGGGAGAACTTGTCCCAAATGCACCGAGCAATCATGGAACGGGAGGAGAGGTGGCGTCAGGAAGACCAGCAGGCGACTCAAACGCTGCTTGGACTAATGAGGGAGCAAACGGACACGCTCCGGCGCCTGGTGGATGTTCTGCAAGACCGGAGGCAGGAGGACAGAGCCCCGCTGCAGTCTATCTCTAACCGCCCTCCCCCGCCACCAAGTCCCACACCCCCCTCACCCAAAGTCCAAAGAAGGAGGGGCGGCAAGGGCCGTTAAAACTTTCAGTCAACCCCTGCAGACTGCTCTAGCACTAGAAGGCTCTCATTCCCCAAAATTTGAAAAGTCCTTTCCTACCCACCTCACACAAGCCCCCGTCCAAGTCTCACTCCCCCCCCCCCCCCGTTTCATGTGTGGTTCATAATAAAATATTCGTTTCTGTTAATTACTGTTTCCATGATTTTCTTTTGGAGGAGACTCTGTCTGAAGGGGGGGAAGGTGCTTGGTAATTGGACAGGACAGTCACCTTTAGCAGGGTACAGAGGCAGGGGCAGGTCCAGCATCAGGACACATACACAGTGCAGTCACCAGTTGCCCTGGTCAGTCTGGGAGGTGGTTTTCATGTTCTGTGGGGGGGGGGTTGATCTGTGACTTTGTCGCGGGGAAGGGCAGTTAGAGATGTTATGCCGCGGTCCTTATCCTGGATCACAGAGCCACGCAGCAGGGGATCTGTAACCCTCCTCCCCCTGCCATAAAGTCACATAGCCGACACATACACACAGTCCCGCCCAGGAGTGCTGGCAGGCTCCGCTGAAACAACCAGTCCACCACTGCGGAGCCTGTCATTCCTGGAGTTTAGAAGCATCATTTGCATCAGAACACTAAACCCGCCCCCCGCCACAGTCTGCGTCCCCGGTTTAAAACATTCCAGCGAAAACAGTAATAAAGACAACGGTGTTCATTAACAAAACAGAACAGATTTTATTTTTTGGGAAGGTGGTGAAGGGGGTATGTAACTTGGAAGGATAGTCAACATTAACTGGGTAAAGAAACGGGGGCAGGTTCAGCTTCTGTGTCCACTAACTGAACAGTCACTGGTTACCCTGCTCAGTCTGGAACCTAGCTTTCAAAGCCTCCCGGATGCACAGCGCGTCCCGCTGGGATCTTCTAATCGCCCGGCTGTCTGGCTGGGCGTAATCAGCAGCCAGGCTATTTGCCTCAACCTCCCACCCCGCCATAAAGGTCTCCCCCTTGCTCTCACACAGATTGTGGAGCACACAGTAAGCTGCTATAACAATGGGGATATTGGTTTCGCTGAGATCACAGCGAGTCAGTAAGCTTCTCCATCTCCCCTTGAGACGGCCAAAAGCACACTCCACCACCATTCTGCACTTGCTCAGACGGTAGTTGAACAGTTCTTTTTCAGTGTCCAGGGCGCCAGTATAGGGCTTCATGAGCCAGGGCATTAGCGGGTAGGCTGGGTCCCCGAGGATCACTGTAGGCATCTCCACATCCCTAAGACTTATTTTGTGGTCCGGGAAGTAAATACCTTCCTGCAGCCGTCTAAACAGACCAGAGTTCCTGAACACGCGAGCGTCATGAACCTTGCCCGGCCATCCGACGTTGATGTTTGTAAAACGTCCCCGATGGTCCACCAGTGCTTGCAGCACCATTGAAAAGTAGCCCTTTCTGTTAATGTACTGGCTGGCCTGGTGGTCCGGTCCCAGGATAGGGATGTGAGTCCCATCTATAGCCCCACCGCAGTTTGGGAATCCCATCGCGGTGAAGCCATCTATGATGACCTCCACGTTTCCCAGGGTCACTACCTTTGAGAGCAGTACCTTGACGATTGCCTTGGCTACTTGCATGACAACAACCCCCACGGTAGATTTGCCCACACCAAAGTGGTTCGCGACTGACCGGTAGCTGTCCTGCGTTGCAAGCTTCCAGAGGGCTATGGCCACTCGCTTCTGGACAGTCAGGGCTGCTCGCATCCGGGTGTCCTTGCGCTTCAGGGCAGGGGACAGCAACTCACAAAGTTCGAGGAAAGTCCCCTTCCGCATGCGAAAGTTTCGCAGCCACTGGGATTCATCCCAGACCTGAAGCACTATGCGGTCCCACCAGTCCGTGCTTGTTTCCAGGGCCCAGAATCGCCGTTCCACAATATCCACAAGACCCATTGCCACCGTGATGTCCTGGGCGCTGGGTCTCATGGTTTCTGACAGCTCTGTGCTACTCTCCGACTTCAGGCCCACACGGCGGTGCCGTAGCCTCCTCTCCTGATTTCTCTGCATCTGCCTCAGGGAAAGGTGTATGATAACCTGTGAGGCGTTGAGAACGGCCACAACTGCAGCGATGGTCGCAGCGGGATCCATGCTCGCACTGCTGTGGCGTCCGCGCTGTCACTGATCAGAAAAGTGCGCGAACTGATTTCCCGCCGGCGCTTTCAGGGAGGGAGGGAGGGCGGGAGTGACGGACGGATGACGACAGGTACCCAAAAGCACCCTCGACACATTTTTTTACCCAGAAGGCATTTGGGGCTCGACCCAGAATTCCAATGGGCAGCGGGGACTGCGGGAACTGTGGGATAGCTGCCCACAGTGCACCGCTTCCAATGTCGATGCTTGCCCCGTTAGTGTGGACTCACAAAGTCGAATTACTGTCCTTAGTGTGGACACACACGTTCGACTTTGTAATATCGATTCCACATATTCGATTTAAGTGAAATCGAACTACTCTCGTAGTGTAGACATACCCTAAGTCTTGAAGCCAGATATGTCTTTTGCCCCCACTACTCCCCTTGGAAGGCTGTTCCAGAACTTCACTCCTCTAATGGTTAGAAACCTTCGTCTAATTTCAAGTCTAAACTTCCTAATGTCCAGTTTATATCCATTTGTTCTTGTGTCCACATTGTACTAAGCTTGAATAATTCCTCTCCCTCCCTGATATTTATCCCTCTGATATATTTATAAAGAGCAATCATATCTCCCCTCAGCCTTCTTTTGGTTAGGCTAAACAAGCCAAGCTCTTTGAGTCTCCTTTCATAAGACAAGTTTTCCATTCCTCGGATCATCCTAGTAGCCCTTCTCTGTACCTGTTCCAGTTTGAATTCATCCTTCTTAAACATGGGAGACCAGAACTGCACACAATATTCCAGATGAGGTCTCACCAGTGCCTTGTATAACGGTACTAACACCTCCTTATCTTTACTGGAAATACCTTGCCTGATGCATCCCAAGACCGCATTAGCTTTTTTAACGGCCATATCACATTGGCTTCTCATAGTCATCCTGTGATCAACCAATACTCCGAGGTCCTTATCCTCCTCTGTTACTTCCAACTGATGTGTCCCCAATTTATAACCAAAATTCTTGTTATTAATCCCTAAATGCATGACCTTGCACTTTTCACTATTAAATTTCATCCTATTACTATTACTCCAGTTTACAAGGTCATCCAGATCTTCCTGTATGATATCCCGATCCTTCTCTGTATTGCCAATACCTCCCAGCTTTGTGTCATCCGCAAACTTTATTAGCACATTCCCACTTTTTGTGCCAAGGTCAGTAATAAAAAGATTAAATAAGATTGGTCCCAAAACCGATTCCTGAGGAACTCCACTAGTAACCTCCTTCCAGCCTGACAGTTCACCTTTCAGTATGACCCGTTGTAGTCTCCCCTTTAACCAGTTCCTTATCCACCTTTCAATTTTCATATTGATCCCCATCTTTTCCAATTTAGCTAATAATTCCCCATGTGGAACTGTATCAAATGCCTTACTGAAATCGAGGTAAATTAGATCCACTGCATTTCCTTTGTCTAAAAAATCTGTTACCTTCTCAAAGAAGGAGATCAGGTTGGTTTGTCACGATCTACCTTTTGTAAAACCATGTTGTATTTTGTCCCAATTACCATTGACCTCAATGTCCTTAACTACTTTCTCCTTCAAAATTTTTTCCAAGACCTTGCATACTACAGATGTCAAACTAACAGGCCTATAGTTACTCAGATCACTTTTTTCCCCTTTCTTAAAAATAGGAACTAGGTTAGCAATTCTCCAGTCGTACGGTACAACCCCTGAGTTTACTGATTCATTAAAAATTCTTGCTAATGGGCTTGCAATTTCATGTGCCAGTTCCTTTAATATTCTTGGATGAAGATTATCTGGGCCCCCCGATTTAGTCCCATTAAGATGTTTGAGTTTTGCTTCTACCTCGGATGCGGTAATATCTACCTCCATATCCTCATTCGTCATCCTACCATTATCCCTAAGCTCCTCATTAGCCTCATGAAAGACTGAGGCAAAGTATTTGTTTAGATATTGGGCCATGCTTAGAATATCCTTAACCTCCACTCCATCCTCAGTGTTTAGTGCTCCCACTTCTTCTTTCTTTGTTTTCTTCTTATTTATATGGCTATAGAACCTTTTACTATTGGTTTTAATTCCCTTTGCAAGGTCCAACTCTGCATGGCTTTTGCCTTTCTCACTTTATCCCTACATGTTCTGACCTCAATAAGGTAGCTTTCCTTGCTGATCCCTCCCATCTTCCACTCCTTGTAGGCTTTCTGCTTTTTCTTAATCACCTCTCTGAGATGCTTGCTCATCCAGCGTGGTCTACAATTCCTGCCTATGAATTTTTTCCCCTTTCTTGGGATGCAGGCTTCTGAGAGTTTCTGCAACTTTGACTTGAAGTAATTCCAGGCCTCCTCCGCCTTTAGATCCACAAGTTCTTCAGTCCAATCCACTTCCCTAACTAATTTCCTTAATTCTTTAAAGTTAGCCCTTTTAAAATCAAAACCCTAGTCCCAGACCTACTTTTGTTTATCCTTCCATCTAGTTTAAACTGAATTAGCTCATGAGCACTCTGTGACGAAGTGGGGGATTTTCTTGGTTTTTTCTTGTTTTCGGTGGGGTTTCAATGGTTTGCATGCGGAGGGGGTGGGACTCAGTTTCCTTGGGTGTTACTGGTTTAACGAGGTGAGGGGAGAGGGAGTTTGTTGTTACAGAGGACCGGAGAGGCAACGTGGGACCCCAGCCAATGGCCTGGAGGATGGATACCCCAGCGACCGGTGACCTGAGACCCCGACCTTGAGACCCAGCTCAGGAGTTGCAGCCGGTTTTGGCCAGTGGGAGAACAATGGGCTGCAGAGTGAGGACCCAGTGACCTAACCAGCCGGTTCCAGCCAGAGGACAGAAGCGAGGAGAGGAGGCCCCGTTTTACGACCCTGTTTACCTGGAGAGAAGACAATGGACAGAGGCAGGGCTTGGGGCCGGGGATCTCAGATGCCCAGCTGGGAATCAGGGGGGCTCTGGGCTGGAGAGGGGGGGCAGGCAGAGCCCACCTGGATGCAGGGAGACTGGGATGTGCTGAGCTGAGAGAGGCCAGGCCTGAGGCCCTGAGAGTTTCCTGTGCTGTGTTCAACTCTCAATAAACCCTCCTGTTTTACGCTGGTTGGGAGTCACTCCGGTCTAGAGAACAGGGTTGCATCAACCTCTTCGGGGGGTGGAGGCCCGGGGGCTCCAGAGCGAGTGGACTCCCTGAGGGGGCCCACGGCGAGAAACAGACGTGCTAAGGCTCAGAGAGGTGCGGCTCCAGGAGGTGGAGGGGCCTGACCCCAAGAGAGAGTGGATCCCCGAGAAGGGCTGTTGCACTGAAAGGGACACCCCCCCACGGACCGCACGGGGCCAAGAGTGGGCACGATCTGTGAGTCCGTGACACATTCGAACCAAGGTTGTCCCCTACAACCATTTCTTCTATGAGGTCCTCACTACTCACCAAAACCAAATCTAAAATGGCATCCCCTCTTGTTGGTTCAGCAACTACTTGGTGAAGGAATCCATCAGCTATCGCATCCAGGAAAATCTGAGCCCTATTATTATTACTAGCACTTGTCCTCCAGTCTATATCTGGGAAGTTAAAGTCTCCCATGATCACACAATTCCCATTAGTGTTTACTTCATTAAAAACATTAAAGAGGTCTCCATCCATATCCAAATCGGATCCCGGCGGTCTGTAGCACACCCCAAGCAGTATCTAAGGGGAGGCTCTAGTAGCTTTCTTTCCCAATGTGATTTTTGCCCAGACAGACTCTGTCTTATCCATTCCATCACTTCTTATTTCTTTACAGTCTACCTCATCATTCATATACAATGCTATTCCACCACCTTTGCCTTTATTTCTGTCTTTCCTAAACAGCACATAGCCTTCAATACCAGTACTCCAGTCATGAGTACTATTCCACCATGTTTCTGTTATCCCTACAATATCCATATAGGGTAACATGGGAAACATTGGGCATGTTTGCAGAGGTGGTGATGAAATGCAGCTCTCTCATTATTTCACACGGAGTTCGGTGTACTCAACGCTTCTCAAAGCCAGGCCTGTGCGATCAGACATGAATCTGTATCTTGCTGTTCATTTCCTGCTGTTCCCATGCATATGCCTGCTCAATTTAGCATGGCCCACAGGTTCCATTAAGGCACCGATAACCCCATCAGAATCCCCCCTAACCCTATTTTCTCCCACAACCATATGGCCCCTTTAACCACAGATACCCTCCTGCCCATATACAATTTTTAAAAATGGACAAAGAAACAAAGATAACCAGAAGACTGATATTATGATGCAGCAGAGTTTTTAATGCAAAGGAAATTGGCAGTACACAGTTACAGGAAGAAATACTACAGAGCGGAAAAAATGTATTTCCAGTGTTTCAAGAAGGGCTCCGACCGATCACCTGCGTCAATGGGATGTATTTCACACAAGATGTTCTTTGTGCTTTGTTGCAGCTCCAGAGGTTGACAAACAAGTCCCCTTTTGAAATCATTTTATGTTCTTTTTTTTTTTTACCCCAGTCAGGTGTGAAATGAGACAAAGGAATATAGAAGCAGAGACTACGCAACTTCTCCATTAGACATGTGAAGTAGCCAAGGTTAAAGTGAGTTGCTAAAGGTACGTATTGATAGAAAGGATAGCACATGTAGGGCCTAATTCTCCTTGAGAGGGACTTAGAGGGATAATGAACGTAAATGATGCCTATCTTAAGGCCTCTGTTTCCTTCACACTACAGGGTCAGTGTAAACAGCCTGTGTGTAATTCAGAATGAGTCCACAAGAGAAAAAGAGAATCAGCACTTGGTTGGCAAAGCCTTGGCAGAAAGAGTCATAAAGCGTAACATTAAAAATGCAGCATGGCTATCAGCCCAAGGTGCTGAGCACACACAGCTCCCACCGAGTTCAACTGGAGCCATGTTTGCACAGCACTTCTGAAAGCCATGCCCAAAAGATTAGGGGTGAATCTGTATCTTGCTGTTCATTTCCTCGTTCTTCCTTCTTCCATGAATATTCCTGGTGGGTTTAACATGGCCCACTGCTTCCACTGAGGTACCTATGGCAAGATACCCCAGAACCACTAAATCCCCCATAACCATAAAGGCCCGGGTAACCGCAGTGTCCCCCATTTCCCCATAATCCCCCATAACCATAAAGGCCCGGGTAACCACAGTGTCCCCCATTTCCCCATAATCCCCCATAACCATAAAGGCCTGGGTAACCACAGTATCCCCCATTGCCCAATAATCCCCCATAACCATAACGGCCACCGTAACCACCTAATCTCCCTAAACCATACAATCCTCCGTAATGGCCTCCATAGCCGTACAATCCCCCCAAACCATAGGAGCCTCCGAAACCGGCTCCGACCACAGGTGCTCCTACAGCTGCCACATCGCTCTGTTGAGGGAAATTGCTGAGAATTGGTCCAGGGAGGGTCACGACAACCGGTGAGGGTCTGATCACCACTTCGGAGTCAGGGCACTGCCTAACGCACGGCTCGTTGGAGCTGCCAGTGACTGGACTGGGTCGGGCCACCCCACATTCTGGATAGCACAGGCTGGAGAAAGTCATCTTTCTGGGATGGAGGTAAACCTGAAACACACAACAGGGACTACGGATAAAAGAAGGTACAAGGATTGGTGGAAGAAAGGCTTGAAAGCTCGGTTACAATTGTATTGAGGTCTGCATGGGGCCCAAAAGAGAGAGAAGAAGTGGACTTAGTCTTTTTTTGTGTGGTCATGCAGTTGTCACTATTTTCTCTTTCTACACTTCTTCTCCGCTCGCAGTAAACTTCCCTCCCAACCGGCCCCTTGATCTCCTCTCAATGACTTTGTCATTTGGGCCAAAAGAAACCTGATGAGGTTCAACAAGGACAAGTGCAGAGTCCTGCACTTAGGACGGAAGAATCCCATTCACTGTTACAGACTAGGGACCGAGTGGCTAGGCAGCAGTTCTGCAGAAAAGGACCTAGGGGTTACCTTGGACGAGAAGCTGGATATGAGTCAACAGTGTGCCCTTGTTGCCAAGAAGGCTAATGGCATTTTGGGCTGTATAAGTAGGGGCATTGCCAGCAGATCGAGGGACATGATCATTCCCCTCTATTCGACATTGGTGAGGCCTCACCTGGAGTACTGTGTCCAGTTTTGGGCCCCACACTATAAGAAGGATGTGGAAAAATTGGAACGAGTCCAGTGGAGGGCAACAAAAATGATTAGGAGGCTGGAGCCCATGAGTTATGACGAGAGGCTGAGGGAACTGGGATTGTTTAGTCTGCAGAAGAGAAGAATGCAGGGCAATTTGATAGCTGCTTTCAACTACCTGAAAGGGGGTTCCAAAGAGGAAGGATCTAGACTGTTCTCAGTGGTAGCAGAAGACAGAACAAGGAGTAACGGTCTCAAGTTGCAGTGGGGGAGGTTTAGGTTGGATATTAGGAAAAACTTTTTCACTAGGAGGGTGGTGAAGCACTGGAATGCGTTACCTAGGGAGCTGGTGGAATCTCCTTCCTTAGAGGTTTTTAAGGTCAGGCTTGACAAAGCCCTGGCTGGGATGATTTAGTTGGGATTAGGTCCTGCTTTGAGCAGGGGGTTGGACTAGATGACCTCCTGAGGTCCCTTCCAACCCTGATATTCTATGATTCTTTGATTCTATGAAAACACCGACTAGAATAAGAGTAACTATTTCCGTGATGGACACTTGGGATTCTGGGACCATTTTAGACATTTCTCAAAGAGAATATGGCTGGGATCATGGTAATCACTTCCTTTCATTTGAGGATTTAACCTCTTCATGCAAACGAGTTGAGTCTGCTACCACACTGTGACTCTTTGGTTTTCCAAACCTTGGGAGTCACCAAAACTTGCTGATGAATAAACAGAAACTTTGCTTTTCTCCTAACAAATCACTAAAGACAAACTCCTCAGCTGGGAAAAAATGGGTTCAGGTCCACTGACTTCCATGGAGCAACATGAAATGACACCATCTGAGGAGAAGCACCTTCAATGGGTATTTCTGCTCAGGAGAACATAGGAATTGCTTGACTGGAGCTCAGCGCTTCTCAGCTTCATCCATTCTCGTGCCTCCAATAGTGAGGAGTAACAGCTACTTTAGAATAAAATAGATGAGCACTGAATTGGCTCTTTCTGGACTAACCTGGGAAAGTTTCTTCCTAATCCAGATAAGTGAAAAGTTGCTAAGAGAGTTTTAAAGTTTAAATGCCCTAATTCTTACTCTAGTTAATGGGAAATACGTTTCACAATTGCAGATGTTGTTCTTAAAATCCCTCCTTTAGCTTCAAATCATAAATCCACAAGCTCCTGTAACTGAATAATGACACATGATAGATACAAATAAATAAATAAAATAAAAATAATTTTATAACTATTAAATAATATATATTATAGATATTATATATATAAAATAAATATAATTAATAAATAAGTAAAAATCACAGCAAGTACATGCAAGATTCCACCTTAAATGAAAAGAGGCCCGACTGTGAAATCTCTGGGGTTAGAAAGAGAGGGAGTTGAATTGGACTTACCGAGTTCACTAAGGAGATGAAGTCCGGAGAAGGGTTTAGAAGAGTGCTGAGTCGAGAGCACTTTTATACAGTTCCTAGGACAGCCTGGAGGATCTGCGACGCTGTTTGTGGAGGAGGTCCTAATTAGTTGCCAAACAAACTTGATTGCCTTGCTAAATCCTTCTTTGGATGGAGCTGTTTTCCTCACTGTTGGTGATTACTGGGCTAATCTCAGCCTCAGAGGGCGTGACATGCACGTTGCACTTTTCAGGTGTCTTTCATCTTTAAATTGTACAGGCCAACTGCATTTCTTTTGTCATTTTGCTGATTTTATAAGTTCTGCAATCAGAATGAATATCAAGGTGATCCTGAGCAGTATGAGTAGCACAAGTGGGTGTCATATAAGGAATCCAGTTTGGTCCTTTCAATTCATGCTGGTCGTGATTAGGGGCATGAGGCAGTTCATTCTAAACATGGTAGGAAGCAGGGAACCATTTTCCTCCTTCTAACCACCTACATTCCCAGCAGGTCAGATCCAATTCCCTTTGAAATCAATGGGAATCATTCATTGCCTCCAGTATGTTTCCTGTCAAGACTTTAAGACTGAAATTCACCCTTTGGCAGGGGGATAGTATAATGCCTGTGAACAATGTTAGTCCCATTTTAAACTTTCAAACTCGGTCTTAGCTGGGACTTAAGTGGAGCATGGGCCTTTGTGATGGCCGTCTGCCCAGGGGTGAATCTTACCTATGGTGAGTAAAACATTGGACCTCCACTTGGGTTACCAATGCTATTTCAAAGGGCTTCCTAAAGCAGATTTGCTCATGGGTCAAGGGATGGGAAGGCAGAGAGAGAATAGAAGCAGTGCTCTTTTACAGAAAGATTTTGAGTTAAGTCTTGGAACCTCTGCTCTACCAGAAACCCTCTCTCCATCCATGAGCAGCCAAGAAACTGAAGTCTTGTTAGACAATGCAGCTGAGTGAACCCACTAGAAAACCCAGGAGAGATTAAAATGACACATTCTTGGTGATGGAGGAGATGGCTGTGGGATGAGATTTGACATAACGTCTGAGCAGCCATAGGGCATGTTGCAGAAAACATTCCTGCCTAAACCAGAATGTTGTGTAACATGTGAAAACTATCCCCAAGGGAGGGTTACCTATCCAGGGAAGAGGGCAGAAGGGTCTTGCTTTGATTTTAAGGTCCTCCGCCTCTTTGAAGGTGAAGCAACCAAGCTGATTTACACCAAGAGAGCACCTTCATTTTCCAATAAAAAAATCCGTCAAAAATCCAATGAGCCCCCAAAACCGGCTCTGACCACAGGGGCTCCTATGGTCCCACTTGGCGCTGAGGAGGGAAATTGTGGAGAAATGGTCCTGGGAGGGTCACAAGAACCGGTGAGGGTCTGATCACCACTTCAGAGTTAGGGCACTGCTTACCGGTCAGCTCCTTGAAGCTGCTAGCAACTGGACTGGGCCATTCAACCCTGCACGGTTTTTAAGAAATACCAAATTCAAACCTACATATGAATGAAAAAGAAATAGCCCCAAATTGTGTAGCTATAAATCATGACCTGATTGTTGAAAGTGACTGTATGACTCAGTGCAGAGGCATTTAATCGCCACAACAATGTATTGACTACAAACTTTTGCATGTGTCAAACACCAGCGAGTGTTTTTGAGGGGCTTTGAAATCTTGAGTTCTAAGCCAACACCTCCCCTGCCTATGCAACCCGCCACCCGTGCTCAATGCCAACGTATAGGGAAACCAATGGGAAACATCAGGTACTGCATCTCCACCCATGAGCAGCCAAGAGAACTGTGTCTTGTGAGAGACTTCAGCTAATGAAGAAAAGGAAGAAGCACAACGCTGACAGTTAAGGATACCTTCTTGAACCATCAGAGAGCTGTGGGATGAGACTGGATTCATTGGAAGTTTGACCAACCTAGTGCATTCTGCAAGACCCGTCTCCCACACAACGCTTTTCAGCCACAATTAGAATGAATTTTAAAGTGGAAAATACACCCCCACCAGGATTTCTTCTAACCCGAGCAGTGTTAAATGCTTCCCTCAGTTGTAAGCACAGAACATCATTGAAGTCTGTGGAGCTCCACTGATGTCCTGTGGCTCAGTATCTGCCTCTTGAGCTTTGTAAAGGAATGTTTACTAAAGAATGGGAAATGCAAAGGAGATTTGCACGAGCGGAGGAGATGGGGGTTTGTGGTTTGTTTTGATTAAAAAATCCCAGTTTTGTTTGTTCATCACCAAGTTCTGGTGACTCGCTAAGGATTACAAACCAAAGCACCGCCTTGTCATGCTGGACTGAACTCGTGTGTCTGTCAGTAGATGTCAGGGGAATGTTGGCCCCTTACTAAAACTTAGTGGGTTTTATTCATGGCCCTCTCCCAGTACTAAAAGAAAGGGGAAGGGCCAATGGGGAATCAGGATCCTAAAACTGACCGTCCCCAGGGGCAATGGGGCGAGGCCAACCCTGCAGGTCAGCCCGATTGACAGCACAGCAAGCTAATCAGGGAGTCAGGAGTCCGGGGTCCCATTTCGCTGTGTGAGCTGCAGCTGCCTGAGCCAGCGCGGGGCCGAGCTAAGGCGAGAGCAGCAGCCAGAGCTGAGCTGAGCTGGAGGCAGAGCCGCAGCCGTGCTGAGGCAGAGTGGAGCTGGAGCTGGAGCTGGGGCTGGAGCCGCCCAGAGCCGGGTGCGGTGAGCAGCTGGGGAGAGTGGGGGGGACCCTGGGCAGAGGGTCCAGCACAGGGAGACGCCACCAGCCAAGACGGGGATCAGAACCCTGACGGGGGCCTGACGCTGGGAAGAAGGGTCCTGCCACCTAGAGCCTGAGGGCATGTGGGAACCGCCAGAGCAAGTGTCCGACCCACAGCGTCCCTGCAGCACAGCCAGGGTCTGACCAGAGTGAAATAAGTAATTAAAAATGGTGGCAGACAGACTTGATTGTCAAACTCTACAACTGCAATAAAGAAGTAAGAGAACTGTGTGAGAAATACACCACTTTGGAGCTGGGGATAGGACATAGTCCTTCATGAAACCATGGAAATGTAGCCTTGCTTCTCTGCTTCTTTTTCCTTATTCTTTTTATTTTATTATTCTGCAATTTTTGACTCCACTTTATTTCAAATTCAAATATATACTACCTCATACTCTTGGTCTTCTGGTTTAATTGCTCTTCCATTCATTATCTCTTCATATCACCAACAGCTTCCATATCTCTTGGCCAAAAGTGTCCTCCAGTTTTGGATACCCCAATGTGGTGCACAAGTCAGGAAAGCTTGTGGCCTATTATCAAGAAATGTTGAGCACGAACAGCTCCGGTTTGCTTCAGTGGGAGTGTAACAAGGTGCAGCTTCTGCCCCCACAAACCAGCTAGAAACCTCTGAACAAACAAAACTGTTTTTTTTAATCAACACAAACCACAAACCCCCACCTCCTCCCCTCGTGCAAATCTGCGGTGTTCCACTGACCTCAATGGAGCTATATGAACTTAGACCAGACGAGGATCTGCACCTAGAATTACTGCTTCCTATGAGAAGGTAGCAGCTGCCATGCTGCAGGAGACGAGTGGCCCATCTAATGCAGTATCCTGTCTCAATGAGTGAGAGTCACCAGCTGCTTCACAGGAAACCAGAACAACAATGAATTAGTCCTTTATAGGGGAAACTTGGGGAGTTTCTTCATGAATCCTAATTAAAAATTGGGGGTGAGATTTTTCAGAGCTCCCTACGGGATATGAATGCTCAAGTTCCAACTAAAATGAATAGGCTCTAATGTCCCTAATGCATGTCTCGCTCTGAAAATCCAGGGATTAACTTCTAAACAATGAAGAAACCAAGGCCTGGACCTCGATACGAGAAAAAAATTGAAAAAACCCCCAAACCCTTTCCACTCTTGAGAATCACAGAGTGTCTGTGCAATATTCAGTCCTAGATTAGTGCAGTTCAGGAGCAGTGATGAGCATGGGGATGAGTAATCACTATGACTGGTTTCATTGCTGACTCTGCCACTTGCTCCCTGTGTAACCTTCACCTCAATGTGCTTGTTCACCTCCACATAAACCAGATCTCATAGTGATATTATGCTCCATGATCAGAGGCTTCCTCAAATCAAAGGACTTCAAAGCACTGCAGCCTCACTAAAGTTGTGTGTGTGCACAGGGTTCTATTATTTTAATATCAGAATTTTTTTGTGGGATTAGCTGCTCCCAAATTATGGATTAGGATTTAAGGGTTCTCACAACAATTTTTTCGGTGGCCTTCACCGAGACCCTGTCCTGGGGATGGTGGACTGGGAACTCACCCGGTGCCTGCAGAGTCCCAGGCTCCCCGTGTCCCATCCAGGTGGGAGCAGGGAAGCGGCCCAACAACCAAATGATGCAGCCACGTCCACTGACAAGAGCTGCTCACGTGCTGTGGACACTGGCCCCACATGTCTCCAGAGGTGCTGCCCGGAGCCCCCGACGAGGCTGTGAGGTGCAGGACCCCGACCCCTGCTGGCAATTCCACTACAAACACCAATGCGGCGCATCTTTCATAACAGCTACTCAGTAGCAACAGGTGGGCGCTGCCAGAAGGGGCTGCTGCTTTGCACCCCCAAAATCCCGCCCATTCATTTGAGGCTGACGTAGTTGCAAAAAAATCCACTGGTGGCCTCCTTTGAGAAACGCTGGATTAAACAAATCCATGTTAAGGTTTCTGAGGTTATGCCAATAGTCAGTGGATGATTCCCAGCCTCCGAATTTGGGGCTGTTTGATTTTCATTCAGTAAAGCTTTGCATTTCCCTTTCTTAGTAAACATTCCTTTACAAAGCTCAAGAGGCAGATACT
Organism: Emys orbicularis; assembly: GCF_028017835.1. NCBI lineage: Eukaryota > Metazoa > Chordata > Testudines > Emydidae > Emys > Emys orbicularis. The sequence continues at coordinate 41,323 of NW_027045123.1, read as the reverse complement.
GAGCCACGGGAAATCAGTACAGCTCCACAGACTTCAATGACGTTCTGTGTTTACAACTGAGGGAAGCATTTAATGCTGCTCGGGTTAGAAGAAATCCTGTGGGGGTGTATTTTCCACTTTAAAATTCATTCTAATTGTGGCTGAAAAGCTTTGTGTGGGAGACGGGTCTTGCAGAATGCACTAGGTTGGTCAAACTTCCAATGAATCCAGTCTCATCCCACAGCTCTCTGATGGTTGAAGAAGGTATCCTTAACTGTCAGCGTTGTGCTTCTTCCTTTTCTTCATTAGCTGAAGTTTCTCACAAGACACAGTTCTCTTGGCTGCTCGTGAGTGGAGATGCAGTACCTGATGTTTCCATTGGTTTCCCTATACGTTGGCTTTGAGCACGGGTGGCGGGTTGCATAGGCAGGGGGAGGTTTTCCCTCCCCAAACAGACAAAGGTGACCCCGCCCCCTTCCGCGACACTCCCTACGTACAGTTGCTGCTCCAGTCCTCCCAGCTCCAACTCCAGCCCTCCAGTGCTCTGGGACTGGGACCGGTCCCCACCCACCTTCCTGCACTCCGGGGCTGGGGAGGCTGGGGCTGCTCGCCACCCACCCTTCCGCACTCTGGAGCTGGGGCCACTCGCCGTCCGGCCTCCCGCACTCCGTGGCTGGGACAGTGCGCTGCCCACCTTTCCCTCCCTTGGCTGGGGAGGCAGAGGCCACGCACCTCCGCCCTCCCGGCACTCCTTTGGGTCTGGGGGGCTAGCCGCGGAACTGGGTCGGTGGCCTCAGTGGTGGGCAGAAGTGGAGGGCCCTTGGTGGAAGGGGCGGGGCAAGGGGCAGCCTCTCCCAGTCGGAGGTTCACGCATCACCCATGGCTCTGAGCACCAGGGGGTTGAGATGCCGAGTATGGATAGAGAGAGGAAATCCCAATAGAGGGATGCACTCCCAATAAGGTTTCTCTAACCCGGGCTAGCTAAAGTGCATTCCTTCAATTGGAAGTTCATGGAACTGTTCCCTTTTACACTGGTTCAGTATCTACCCTTACACTTCCAAATATATATAATAGGGAGATGAAAGGTATATGGAATGAAAATCAAAGAGCCCCAATTTCAAAGGCTAGGAATCACAAACTGAGCACTGGAATGACATCTGTGACCTTGACATGCATTTTTAAAGTAAATCTAATCTTCCGTGTTGGAACATCTAATCCCACTAATAAGTTATTACTACTTTAGTAATTCATCTCTTGGGCTGCATAACACTTGATGAATGTTTGTGAAGTGCTTTGAAATGCTTAGATCGGAAGAAGCCTCAGACAATCCACCCTGAAAGTTACAATTATATCTGTTTGCCACAGAGGTAAATGGAGGGACATTCAGGTGAAGGTCAGACAGGGAGCTATTGGCAGAGTCAGAAATATACCCCAATTTAATATTTAAAAAGCTACTGCAACCTTGGAAAATTGACAGACTTGTAATTCCTTTGGAGAACTATTATCCTCAAGTATAAAAAAGCCACAGTTCATGTAGGTCACAAAATTAGCCAGATTTTTATTCTTGAAGCTGAGATCCAAGGATGCAAAAAATTTTTAACCAGACTTGTTACTAACCTTGTCTTGTAACACAGTGTAACACGGATCAACCTAGACCTCAGCCTGTGGTCAGAAGTATTGGGATGTATTTCTGTTTCTGCAACTGACCCCCATATGACCGTCACCTCAACATGCCTCTTTTTTTAGGCCTATCAAACGTAAAGAGTAAGGATGTTAAGGCTGGAAGTTCTTCGGTGTCCTTAGACCTCAAGATCTCAAAGCGCCTCAAAAACACTCGCTGGTGTTTGACACATGCAAAAGGTTGTAGTCAATACATTGTTGTGACGATTAGACGCCTCTGCACTGAGAAGTACAGTCACTTTAAACAAAATGGAGGCCAAGGTCTCTCGTGTCATTCCCTTCATCGGGTCATGATTTAAGGCAACACAATTTGGGGCTATTTCATTTTCATTCATATGTAGTTCTGAATTTGGTATTTCCTAAAAACCTTGCAGGGTAGAATGGCCCAGTCCAGTTGCTAGCAGCTTCAAGGAGCTGACCGGTAAGCAGTGCCCTAGCTCTGAAGTGGTGATCAGACCCTCACCTGTTCTTGTGACCCTCCCAGGACCATTTCTCCACAATTTCCCTCCTCAGAGCCATGTGGGACCATAGGAGCCCCTGTGGTCAGAGCCGATTTTGGGGGTTTATTAAATTTTTGACGGATTTTTTTATTGGAAAATGAAGGTGCTCTCTTGGTGTAAATCAGCTTGGTTGCTTCACCTTCAAATAGGTGGAGGACCTTAAAATCAAAGCAAGACCCTTCTGCCCTCTTCCCTGGATAGGTAAATCACTTTTGGGGATATTTTTCACATGTTACACAACATTCTGGTTCAGGCAGGAATGCTTTCTGCAACATGCCCTATGGCTGGTCAGACGTTATGTCAAATCTCATCCCACAGCCAATTCCCCATCACCAAGAATGTGTCATTTTAATCTCTCCTGGGTTTTCTAGTGGGTTCACTCAGCTGCATTGTCTTACAAGACTTCAGTTTCTTGGCTGCTCATGGATGGAGAGAGGGTTTCTGGTAGAGCAGAGGTTCCAAGACTTAACTCAAAATCTTTCTGTAAAAGAGCACTGCTTCCTTTCTCTCTCTGCCTTCCCATCCCTTGACCCATGAGCAAATCTGCTTTAGGAAGCCCTTTGAGACAGCATTGGTAGCCCAAGTGGAGGTCCAATGTTTTACTCACCATAGGTAAGATTCACCCCTGGGCAGACGGCCATCACAAAGGCCCATGCGCCACTTAAGTCCCTGCTAAGACCGAGTTTGAAAGTTTAAAATGGGACTAACATTGTTCACAGGCATTATACTATCCCCCTGCCAAAGGGTGAATTTCAGTTGTAAAGTCTTGATAGGAAACATACTGGAGGCAATGAATGATTCCCATTGATTTCAAAGGGAATTGGATCTGACCTGCTGGGAATGTAGGTGGTTAGAAGGAGGAAAATGGTTCCCTGCTTCCTACCATTTTTAGAATGAACTGCCTCATGCCCCTAATCACGACCAGCATGAATTGAAAGGACCAAACTGGATTCCTTAAATGACACCCACTTGTGCTACTCATACTGCTCAGGATCACCTTGACATTCATTCTCATTGCAGAACTTATAAAATCAGCAAAATGACAAAAGAAATGCAGTTGGCCTGTACAATTTAAAGATGAAAGACACCTGAAGAGTGCAACGTGCATGTCACACCCTCTGAGGCTGAGATTAGCCCAGTAATCACCAACAGTGAGGAAAACAGCTCCATCCAAAGAAGGATTTAGCAAGGCAATCAAGTTTGTTTGGCAACTAATTAGGACCTCCTCCACAAACAGCGTCGCAGATCCTCCAGGCTGTCCTAGGAACTGTATAAAAGTGCTCTCGACTCAGCACTCTTCTAAACCCTTCTCCGGACTTCATCTCCTTAGTGAACTCGGTAAGTCCAATTCAACTCCATCTCTTTCTAACCCCAGAGATTTCACAGTCGGGCCTCTTTTCATTTAAGGTGGAATCTTGCATGTACTTGCTGTGATTTTTACTTATTTATTAATTATATTTATTTTATATATATAATATCTATAATATATATTATTTAATAGTTATAAAATTATTTTTATTTTATTTATTCATTTGTATCTATCGTGTGTCATTATTCAGTTAGAGGAGCTTGTGGATTTATGATTTGAAGCTAAAGGAGGGATTTTAAGAACAACATCTGCAATTGTGAAACGTATTTCCCATTAACTAGAGTAAGAATTAGAGCGTTTAAACTTTAAAACTCTCTTAGCAACTTTTCACTTATCTGGATTAGGAAGAAACTTTCCCAGGTTAGTCCAGTAAGAGCCATTCAGTGCTCATCTATTTTATTCTGTAGCAGCTGTTACTCCTCACTATTGGAGACACGAGAATGGATGAAGCTGAGAAGCGCTGTGCTCCACTCAAGCAATTCCTATGTTCTCCTGAGCAGAAATACCCATTGAAGGTGCTTCTCCTCAGATGGTGTCATTTCATGTTGCTCCATGGAAGTCAGTGGACCTGAACCCATTTTTTCCCAGCTGAGGAGTTTGTCTTTAGTGATTTGTTAGGAGAAAAGCAAAGTTTCTGTTTATTCATCAGCAAGTTTTGGTGACTCCCAAGGTTTGGAAAACCAAAGAGTCACAGTGTGGTAGCAGACTCAACTCGTTTGCATGAAGAGGTTAAATCCTCAAATGAAAGGAAGTGATTACCATGATCCCAGCCATATTCTCTTTGAGAAATGTCTAAAATGGTCCCAGAATCCCAAGTGTCCATCACGGAAATAGTTACTCTTATTCTAGTCGGTGTTTTCATAGAATCAAAGGATCATAGAATATCAGGGTTGGAAGGGACCTCAGGAGGTCATCTAGTCCAACCCCCTGCTCAAAGCAGGACCAATTCCCAACTAAATCATCCCAGCCAGGGCTTTGTCAAGCCTGACCTTAAAAACCTCTAAGGAAGGAGATTCCACCAGCTCCCTAGGTAACGCATTCCAGTGCTTCACCACCCTCCTAGTGAAAAAGTTTTTCCTAATATCCAACCTAAACCTCCCCCACTGCAACTTGAGACCGTTACTCCTTGTTCTGTCTTCTGCTACCACTGAGAACAGTCTAGATCCTTCCTCTTTGGAACCCCCTTTCAGGTAGTTGAAAGCAGCTATCAAATTGCCCCGCATTCTTCTCTTCTGCAGACTAAACAATCCCAGTTCCCTCAGCCTCTCGTCATAACTCATGTGCTCCAGCCTCCTAATCATTTTTGTTGCCCTCCACTGGACTCGTTCCAATTTTTCCACATCCTTCTTATAGTGTGGGGCCCAAAACTGGACACAGTACTCCAGGTGAGGCCTCACCAATGTCGAATAGAGGGGAATGATCATGTCCCTCGATCTGCTGGCAATGCCCCTACTTATACAGCCCAAAATGCCATTAGCCTTCTTGGCAACAAGGGCACACTGTTGACTCATATCCAGCTTCTCGTCCAAGGTAACCCCTAGGTCCTTTTCTGCAGAACTGCTGCCTAGCCACTCGGTCCCTAGTCTGTAACAGTGAATGGGATTCTTCCGTCCTAAGTGCAGGACTCTGCACTTGTCCTTGTTGAACCTCATCAGGTTTCTTTTGGCCCAAATGACAAAGTCATTGAGAGGGGATCAAGGGGCCGGTTGGGAGGGAAGTTTACTGCGAGCGGAGAAGAAGTGTATAAAGAGAAAATAGTGACAACTGCATGACCACACAAAAAAAGACTAAGTCCACTTCTTCTCTCTCTTTTGGGCCCCATGCAGACCTCAATACAATTGTAACCGAGCTTTGAAGCCTTTCTTCCACCAATCCTTGTACCTTCTTTTATCCGTAGTCCCTGTTGTGTGTTTCAGGTTTACCTCCATCCCAGAAAGATGACTTTCTCCAGCCTGTGCTATCCAGAATGTGGGGTGGCCCGACCCAGTCCAGTCACTGGCAGCTCCAACGAGCCGTGCGTTAGGCAGTGCCCTGACTCCGAAGTGGTGATCAGACCCTCACCGGTTGTCGTGACCCTCCCTGGACCAATTCTCAGCAATTTCCCTCAACAGAGCGATGTGGCAGCTGTAGGAGCACCTGTGGTCAGAGCCGGTTTCGGAGGCTCCTATGGTTTGGGGGGATTGTACGGCTATGGAGGCCATTACGGAGGATTGTATGGTTTAGGGAGATTAGGTGGTTACGGTGGCCGTTATGGTTATAGGGGATTATTGGGCAATGGGGGATACTGTGGTTACCCAGGCCTTTATGGTTATGGGGGATTATGGGGAAATGGGGGACACTGCGGTTACCCGGGCCTTTATGGTTATGGGGGATTATGGGGAAATGGGGGACACTGCGGTTACCCGGGCCTTTATGGTTATGGGGGATTTAGTGGTTCTGGGGTATCTTGCCATAGGTACCTCAGTGGAAGCAGTGGGCCATGTTAAACCCACCAGGAATATTCATGGAAGAATGAAGAACGAGGAAATGAACAGCAAGATACAGATTCACCCCTAATCTTTTGGGCATGGCTTTCAGAAGTGCTGTGCAAACATGGCTCCAGTTGAACTCGGTGGGAGCTGTGTGTGCTCAGCACCTTGGGCTGATAGCCATGCTGCATTTCTAATGTTACGCTTTATGACTCTTTCTGCCAATGCTTTCCCAACCAAGTGCTGATTCTCTTTTTCTCTTGTGGACTCATTCTGAACTACACACAGGCTGTTTACACTGACCCTGTAGTGTGAAGGAAACAGAGGCCTTAAGATAGGCATCATTTACGTTCATTATCCCTCTAAGTCCCTCTCAAGGAGAATAGGCCCTACATGTGCTATCCTTTCTATCAATACGTACCTTTAGCAACTCACTTTAACCTTTGCTACTTCACATGTCTAATGGAGAAGTTGCGTAGTCTCTGCTTCTATATTCCTTTGTCTCATTTCACACCTGACTGGGGTAAAAAAAAAAAAGAACTTAAAATGGTTTCAAAAGGGGACTTGTTTGTCAACCTCTGGAGCTGCAACAAAGCAGAAAGAACATCTTGTGTGAAATACATCCCATTGACGCAGGTGATCGGTCGGAGCCCTTCTTGAAACACTGGAAATACATTTTTTCCGCTCTGTAGAATTTCTTCCTGTAACTGTGTACTGCCAATTTCATTTGCATTAAAAACTCTGCTGCATCATAATATCAGTCTTCTGGTTATCTTTGTTTCTTTGTCCATTTTTAAAAATTGTATATGGGCAGGAGGGTATCTGTGGTTAAAGGGGCCATATGGTTGTGGGAGAAAATAGGGTTAGGGGGGATTCTGATGGGGTTATCGGTGCCTTAATGGAACCTGTGGGCCATGCTAAATTGAGCAGGCATATGCATGGGAACAGCAGGAAATGAACAGCAAGATACAGATTCATGTCTGATCGCACAGGCCTGGCTTTGAGAAGCGTTGAGTACACCGAACTCCGTGTGAAATAATGAGAGAGCTGCATTTCATCACCACCTCTGCAAACATGCCCAATGTTTCCCATGTTACCCTATATGGATATTGTAGGGATAACAGAAACATGGTGGAATAGTACTCATGACTGGAGTACTGGTATTGAAGGCTATGTGCTGTTTAGGAAAGACAGAAATAAAGGCAAAGGTGGTGGAATAGCATTGTATATGAATGATGAGGTAGACTGTAAAGAAATAAGAAGTGATGGAATGGATAAGACAGAGTCTGTCTGGGCAAAAATCACATTGGGAAAGAAAGCTACTAGAGCCTCCCCTGAGATACTGCTTGGGGTGTGCTACAGACCGCCGGGATCCGATTTGGATATGGATGGAGACCTCTTTAATGTTTTTAATGAAGTAAACACTAATGGGAATTGTGTGATCATGGGAGACTTGAACTTCCCAGATATAGACTGGAGGACAAGTGCTAGTAATAATAATAGGGCTCAGATTTTCCTGGATGCGATAGCTGATGGATTCCTTCACCAAGTAGTTGCTGAACCAACAAGAGGGGATGCCATTTTAGATTTGGTTTTGGTGAGTAGTGAGGACCTCATAGAAGAAATGGTTGTAGGGGACAACCTTGGTTCGAATGTGTCACGGACTCACAGATCGTGCCCACTCTTGGCCCCGTGCGGTCCGTGGGGGGGTGTCCCTTTCAGTGCAACAGCCCTTCTCGGGGATCCACTCTCTCTTGGGGTCAGGCCCCTCCACCTCCTGGAGCCGCACCTCTCTGAGCCTTAGCACGTCTGTTTCTCGCCGTGGGCCCCCTCAGGGAGTCCACTCGCTCTGGAGCCCCCGGGCCTCCACCCCCCGAAGAGGTTGATGCAACCCTGTTCTCTAGACCGGAGTGACTCCCAACCAGCGTAAAACAGGAGGGTTTATTGAGAGTTGAACACAGCACAGGAAACTCTCAGGGCCTCAGGCCTGGCCTCTCTCAGCTCAGCACATCCCAGTCTCCCTGCATCCAGGTGGGCATTGCCTGCCCCGCCTCTCCAGCCCAGAGCCCCCCTGATTCCCAGCTGGGCATCTGAGATCCCTGGCCCCAAGCCCTGCCTCTGTCCATTGTCTTCTCTCCAGGTAAACAGGGTCGTAAAACGGGGCCTCCTCTCCTCGCTTCTGTCCTCTGGCTGGAACCGGCTGGTTAGGTCACTGGGTCCTCACTCTGCAGCCCATTGTTCTCCCACTGGCCAAAACCGGCTGCAACTCCTGAGCTGGGTCTCAAGGTCGGGGTCTCAGGTCACTGGTCGCTGGGGTATCCATCCTCCAGGCCATTGGCTGGGGTCCCACGTACCCTCTCCGGTCCTCTGTAACAACAAACTCCCTCTCCCCTCACCTCGTTAAACCAGTAACACCCAGGGAAACTGAGTCCCACCCCCTCCGCATGCAAACCATTGAAACCCCACCGAAAAGAAGAAAAAACCAAGAAAATCCCCCACTTCGTCACAGAGTGCTCATGAGCTAATTCAGTTTAAACTAGATGGAAGGATAAACAAAAGTAGGTCTGGGACTAGGGTTTTGATTTTAAAAGGGCTAACTTTAAAGAATTAAGGAAATTAGTTAGGGAAGTGGATTGGACTGAAGAACTTGTGGATCTAAAGGCGGAGGAGGCCTGGAATTACTTCAAGTCAAAGTTGCAGAAACTCTCAGAAGCCTGCATCCCAAGAAAGGGGAAAAAATTCATAGGCAGGAATTGTAGACCAAGCTGGATGAGCAAGCATCTCAGAGAGGTGATTAAGAAAAAGCAGAAAGCCTACAAGGAGTGGAAGATGGGAGGGATCAGCAAGGAAAGCTACCTTATTGAGGTCAGAACATGTAGGGATAAAGTGAGAAAGGCAAAAGCCATGCAGAGTTGGACCTTGCAAAGGGAATTAAAACCAATAGTAAAAGGTTCTATAGCCATATAAATAAGAAGAAAACAAAGAAAGAAGAAGTGGGAGCACTAAACACTGAGGATGGAGTGGAGGTTAAGGATATTCTAAGCATGGCCCAATATCTAAACAAATACTTTGCCTCAGTCTTTCATGAGGCTAATGAGGAGCTTAGGGATAATGGTAGGATGACGAATGAGGATATGGAGGTAGATATTACCGCATCTGAGGTAGAAGCAAAACTCAAACATCTTAATGGGACTAAATCGGGGGGCCCAGATAATCTTCATCCAAGAATATTAAAGGAACTGGCACATGAAATTGCAAGCCCATTAGCAAGAATTTTTAATGAATCAGTAAACTCAGGGGTTGTACTGTACGACTGGAGAATTGCTAACCTAGTTCCTATTTTTAAGAAAGGGGAAAAAAGTGATCTGAGTAACTATAGGCCTGTTAGTTTGACATCTGTAGTATGCAAGGTCTTGGAAAAAATTTTGAAGGAGAAAGTAGTTAAGGACATTGAGGTCAATGGTAATTGGGACAAAATACAACATGGTTTTACAAAAGGTAGATCGTGACAAACCAACCTGATCTCCTTCTTTGAGAAGGTAACAGATTTTTTAGACAAAGGAAATGCAGTGGATCTAATTTACCTCGATTTCAGTAAGGCATTTGATACAGTTCCACATGGGGAATTATTAGCTAAATTGGAAAAGATGGGGATCAATATGAAAATTGAAAGGTGGATAAGGAACTGGTTAAAGGGGAGACTACAACGGGTCATACTGAAAGGTGAACTGTCAGGCTGGAAGGAGGTTACTAGTGGAGTTCCTCAGGAATCGGTTTTGGGACCAATCTTATTTAATCTTTTTATTACTGACCTTGGCACAAAAAGTGGGAATGTGCTAATAAAGTTTGCGGATGACACAAAGCTGGGAGGTATTGGCAATACAGAGAAGGATCGGGATATCATACAGGAAGATCTGGATGACCTTGTAAACTGGAGTAATAGTAATAGGATGAAATTTAATAGTGAAAAGTGCAAGGTCATGCATTTAGGGATTAATAACAAGAATTTTGGTTATAAATTGGGGACACATCAGTTGGAAGTAACAGAGGAGGATAAGGACCTCGGAGTATTGGTTGATCACAGGATGACTATGAGAAGCCAATGTGATATGGCCGTTAAAAAAGCTAATGCGGTCTTGGGATGCATCAGGCAAGGTATTTCCAGTAAAGATAAGGAGGTGTTAGTACCGTTATACAAGGCACTGGTGAGACCTCATCTGGAATATTGTGTGCAGTTCTGGTCTCCCATGTTTAAGAAGGATGAATTCAAACTGGAACAGGTACAGAGAAGGGCTACTAGGATGATCCGAGGAATGGAAAACTTGTCTTATGAAAGGAGACTCAAAGAGCTTGGCTTGTTTAGCCTAACCAAAAGAAGGCTGAGGGGAGATATGATTGCTCTTTATAAATATATCAGAGGGATAAATATCAGGGAGGGAGAGGAATTATTCAAGCTTAGTACAATGTGGACACAAGAACAAATGGATATAAACTGGACATTAGGAAGTTTAGACTTGAAATTAGACGAAGGTTTCTAACCATTAGAGGAGTGAAGTTCTGGAACAGCCTTCCAAGGGGAGTAGTGGGGGCAAAAGACATATCTGGCTTCAAGACTTAGGGTATGTCTACACTACGAGAGTAGTTCGATTTCACTTAAATCGAATATGTGGAATCGATATTACAAAGTCGAACGTGTGTGTCCACACTAAGGACAGTAATTCGACTTTGTGAGTCCACACTAACGGGGCAAGCATCGACATTGGAAGCGGTGCACTGTGGGCAGCTATCCCACAGTTCCCGCAGTCCCCGCTGCCCATTGGAATTCTGGGTCGAGCCCCAAATGCCTTCTGGGTAAAAAAATGTGTCGAGGGTGCTTTTGGGTACCTGTCGTCATCCGTCCGTCACTCCCGCCCTCCCTCCCTCCCTGAAAGCGCCGGCGGGAAATCAGTTCGCGCACTTTTCTGATCAGTGACAGCGCGAACGCCACAGCAGTGCGAGCATGGATCCCGCTGCGACCATCGCTGCAGTTGTGGCCGTTCTCAACACCTCACAGGTTATCATACACCTTTCCCTGAGGCAGATGCAGAGAAATCAGGAGAGGAGGCTACGGCACCGCCGTGAGGGCCTGAAGTCGGAGAGTAGCACAGAGCTGTCAGAAACCATGAGACCCAGCGCCCAGGACATCACGGTGGCAATGGGTCTTGTGGATATTGTGGAACGGCGATTCTGGGCCCTGGAAACAAGCACGGACTGGTGGGACCGCATAGTGCTTCAGGTCTGGGATGAATCCCAGTGGCTGCGAAACTTTCGCATGCGGAAGGGGACTTTCCTCGAACTTTGTGAGTTGCTGTCCCCTGCCCTGAAGCGCAAGGACACCCGGATGCGAGCAGCCCTGACTGTCCAGAAGCGAGTGGCCATAGCCCTCTGGAAGCTTGCAACGCCGGACAGCTACCGGTCAGTCGCGAACCACTTTGGTGTGGGCAAATCTACCGTGGGGGTTGTTGTCATGCAAGTAGCCAAGGCAATCGTCAAGGTACTGCTCTCAAAGGTAGTGACCTTGGGAAACGTGGAGGTCATCATAGATGGCTTCGCCGCGATGGGATTCCCAAACTGCGGTGGGGCTATAGATGGGACTCACATCCCTATCCTGGGACCGGACCACCAGGCCAGCCAGTACATTAACAGAAAGGGCTACTTTTCAATGGTGCTGCAAGCACTGGTGGACCATCGGGGACGTTTTACAAACATCAACGTCGGATGGCCGGGCAAGGTTCATGACGCTCGCGTGTTCAGGAACTCTGGTCTGTTTAGACGGCTGCAGGAAGGTATTTACTTCCCGGACCACAAAATAAGTCTTAGGGATGTGGAGATGCCTACAGTGATCCTCGGGGACCCAGCCTACCCGCTAATGCCCTGGCTCATGAAGCCCTATACTGGCGCCCTGGACACTGAAAAAGAACTGTTCAACTACCGTCTGAGCAAGTGCAGAATGGTGGTGGAGTGTGCTTTTGGCCGTCTCAAGGGGAGATGGAGAAGCTTACTGACTCGCTGTGATCTCAGCGAAACCAATATCCCCATTGTTATAGCAGCTTACTGTGTGCTCCACAATCTGTGTGAGAGCAAGGGGGAGACCTTTATGGCGGGGTGGGAGGTTGAGGCAAATAGCCTGGCTGCTGATTACGCCCAGCCAGACAGCCGGGCGATTAGAAGATCCCAGCGGGACGCGCTGTGCATCCGGGAGGCTTTGAAAGCTAGGTTCCTGAGTGAGCAGGGTAACCAGTGACTGTTCAGTTAGTGGACACAGAAGCTGAACCTGCCCCCGTTTCTTTACCCAGTTAATGTTGACTATCCTTCCAAGTTACATACCCCCTTCACCACCTTCCCAAAAAATAAAATCTGTTCTGTTTTGTTAATGAACACCGTTGTCTTTATTACTGTTTTCGCTGGAATGTTTTAAACCGGGGACGCAGACTGTGGCGGGGGGCGGGTTTAGTGTTCTGATGCAAATGATGCTTCTAAACTCCAGGAATGACAGGCTCCGCAGTGGTGGACTGGTTGTTTCAGCGGAGCCTGCCAGCACTCCTGGGTGGGACTGCGTGTATGTGTCGGCTATGTGACTTTATGGCAGGGGGAGGAGGGTTACAGATCCCCTGCTGCGTGGCTCTGTGATCCAGGATAAGGACCGCGGCATAACATCTCTAACTGCCCTCCCCCACCACAAAGTCACAGATCAACCCCCCCCCCACACACACAGAACATGAAAACCACCTCCCAGACTGACCAGGGCAACTGGTGACTGCACTGTGTATGTGTCCTGATGCTGGACTTGCCCCCGCCTCTGTACCCTGCTGAAGGTGACTGTCCTGTCCAATTACCAAGCACCTTCCCCCCCTTCAGACAGAGTCTCCTCCAAAAGAAAATCATGGAAACAGTAATTAACAGAAACGAATATTTTATTATGAACCACACATGAAACGGGGGGGGGGGTGAGACTTGGACGGGGGCTTGTGTGAGGTGGGTAGGAAAGGACTTTTCAAATTTTGGGGAATGAGAGCCTTCTAGTGCTAGAGCAGTCTGCAGGGGTTGACTGAAAGTTTTAACGGCCCTTGCCGCCCTTCCTTCTTTGTACTTTGGGTGAGGGGGGTGTGGGACTTGGTGGCGGGGGAGGGCGGTTAGAGATAGACTGCAGCGGGGCTCTGTCCTCCTGCCTCCGGTCTTGCAGAACATCCACAAGGCGCCGGAGCGTGTCCGTTTGCTCCCTCATTAGTCCAAGCAGCGTTTGAGTCGCCTGCTGGTCTTCCTGACGCCACCTCTCCTCCCGTTCCATGATTGCTCGGTGCATTTGGGACAAGTTCTCCCTCCACTCTGTCTGCTGGGCTGCCTGGGCTCTGGAGCAGTCCATTAGTTCTGAGAACATGTCCTCACGCGTCTTCTTCTTCCTCCGCCTAATCTGCGCTAGCCTCTGGGAGTGTGATGCCAGGCTGGGTTGGGAGACAGTCGCAGATGTGTCTGTGGGAATGGGAAAAAGGGAGTGAATTCCTGAGACAGATAAATGAAGTTGTGAACAAAGAACATAGTCTTTCTCTGTGAACAAGACCATGCACTGCACCTCTCACATGCGCACTCAGGACAAGGTCGAATTTTCGGCCCTCGCCTTCAGTGCCTGGGGTCTTGCAGTTGCGATCTGAGAAGCGGGGCAGGACACCTGAACTTGTGTAGCAGGCAACCATGGTAAGCCGTAGAGTTGTGGCTGCTTAAAACTTTAATAGTAGCACTGGGCTCCTTTCGCATTGAAAGCAATGCCAGTCTCTGCTGGCAGCAATCAGGGAAGCATGAGCTCTGCCCCTGTCCCACCCCCTCGCGGCTGTCCCAGGGAAAGATCCCTGTATGCTGCCCCTCTCCCGCCTCCACCGCGTGGCTGTAAAGCAGTCCCAATACTAACATTCCCCTCCCTAATTCAAAGCAGGGCGTCATGAGCGACATCACCCTGATGAGGATCTCGGAGAGCGACAGGGAACGGATGCTTAGGGAGAGCATGCAGAAACCAGGGCCGTATGCCGCCATGCTCTGCCGTGCAATGATCCCAGAGTACTTGATAGAGTCCTGGCGTGGAAACGTGTCGTACCATGGTGGACCTAATAAGATCGCCCTGCCAAGGAACCTGATGCACAGGCTTGAACATTACCTCCAGGAGACCTACGTTGAGATCTCCCATGAGGATTTCGTGTCAATTCCCGGACATATAGACCGGATTTTGGTGTAGCTGTACTGGCAGGGACTACAGAGTGGAGCGTCTTGGGCAGCAAAATCATGAAAATCCGGACATTGTTAGATTTTTTTTAAATAGTTGGGACTAAATAGTTAAGCGCCTAAGGCAACGAAATCATGAAAAACCAATTGTTGATATTATAAATATTCAAGTTCTGTTAAAAATAGAAGTTTACATGTTTAAATGACTTAATGAAAAACCCATTGTTAATATTATAAATATTCCAGTTCTGTTAAAAATAAATGTTTAGATGTTTAAAGCACTTACTGCTTGATCCTTCCCCTGATTCTGTGATCGGGGTAACGGATGGGGACGGTTGGTAGGGGATCTCGGTAAGGGTGATGAAGAGCTCCTGGCTGTCGGGGAAATCAGCGTTGCAAGCGCTGTCGACTGCCTCGTCCTCCTCATCTCCTTCCTCATCTTCCCCGTCCGCTAACATTTCCGACGAGGAACCGGCCGCGGACAATATCCCATCCTCAGAGTCCACGGTCAGTGGTGGGGTAGTGGTGGCGGCCGCACCTAGGATGGAATGCAGTGCCTCGTAGAAACGGGATGTGTGGGGCTGGGATCCGGAGCGTCCGTTTGCCTCTTTGTTTTTTTGGTAGCCTTGTCTCAGCTCCTTGATTTTCACGCGGCACTGCGTTGCATCCCGGCTGTATCCTCTCTCTGCCATGGCTTTAGAGATCTTCTCGTAGATCTTTGCATTCCTTCTTTTGGAGCGCAGCTCGGAAAGCACAGACTCATCGCCCCACACAGCGATGAGATCCAAGACTTCCTGATCAGTCCATGCTGGGGCCCTCTTTTTATTCTGGGATTGCACGGCCATCTCTGCTGCAGAGCTCTGCATCGTTGCCAGTGCTGCTGAGCTCGCCACGATGTCCAAACAGGAAATGAGATTCAAACTGCCCAGACAGGAAAAGGAATTCAAATTTTCCCGGGGCTTTTCCTGTGTGGCTGGTCAGAGCATCCGAGCTCGGACTGCTGTCCAGAGCGTCAACAGAGTGGTGCACTGTGGGATAGCTCCCGGAGCTATTAGCGTCGATTTCCATCCACACCTAGCCTAATTCGATATGGCCATTTCAAATTTAGCGCTACTCCTCTCGTTGGGGAGGAGTACAGAAGTCGAATTTAAGAGAGCAATATGTCGAACTAAATAGCTTCGTGGTGTGGACGGGTGCAGGGTTAATTCGATGTAACGGCGCTAAATTCGACATAAAAGCCTAGTGTAGACCAGGCCTAAGCTTGATAAGTTTATGGAGGGGATGGTATGATGGGATAGCCTAATTTTGGCAATTAATTGATCTTTGACTATTAGCGGTAAATATGCTTAATGGTCTGTGATGGGATGTTAGATGGGGTGGGATCTGAGTTACTACAGAGAATTCTTTCCTGGGTGCTGGCTGGTGAGTCTTGCCCACGTGCTCTAAGGACACTGAGGCCTGGTCTACACTACGAGTTTAGGTCAACTTTAGCCGCGTTAAATCAAATTTAGCCTGGACACGTTCACACGACGAAGCCCTTTCTTTCGTCTTAAAGGGCCCTTTAAACCGGTTTCTTTACTCCACCTCCGACGAGGGGATTAGCGATAAAATCGGCCTTAGGGGGTCGGAATTGGGTTAGTGTGGACGGAATTCGACGTTATTGGCCTCCGCGAGCTATCCCACAGTGCTTCATTGTGACCGCTCTGGACAGCACTCTCAACTCAGATGCACTGGCCAGGTAGACAGGAAAAGCCTCGCGAATGTTTGAATTTCATTTCCTGTTTGCTCAGCGTGGAGAGCACAGGTGACCACGCAGAGCTCATCAGCACAGGTAACCGTGATGGAGTCCCAGGATCGCAAAAGAGCTCCAGCATGGACAGAACGGGAGGTACGGGATCTGCTCGCCATATGGGGAGATGAATCAGTGCTGGCTGAACTCCAAAGCAGTAAACGAAATGGCAAGATATTAGAAAAGGTCTCCAAGGCCATGAAGGACAGAGGCCATAACAGGGACGCACAGCAGTGTCGCGTGAAAATTAAGGAGCTAAGGCAAGCCTACCACAAAGCCAGAGAAGCAAACGGAAGGTCCGGGGCTGAGCCGCAAACATGCCGCTTCTACGCGGAGCTGCATGCCATTCTAGGGGGTGCAGCCACCACTACCCCAACCGTGTGCTATGAGTCCCTCACTGGAGAAACACACAGGGAAGCGGGTTCGGGGTACGAGGAAGATGAGGATGAAGATAATGTAAATAGCTCACAGCAGCAAGGAAGCGGAGAAACCGGTTTCTCCAACAGCCAGGATATGTTTATCACCCTGGACCTGGAACCAGTAACCCCCGAACTCACCCAAGACCCTGTGGGCACACAGGGGACCTCTGGTGAGTGTACCTTTGTAAATATTACACATGGTTTAAAAGCAAGCGTGTTTAATGATTAATGATTAATTTGCCCTGGCAATCGCGGCCAGTACAGCTACTGGAAAAGTCTGTTAACGTGTATGGGGATGGAGCGGAAATCCTCCAGGGACATCTCCAGAAAGCTCTCCTTCATGTACTCCCAAAGCCTTTGCAAAAGGTTTCTGGGGAGGGCTGCCTTATCCCGTCCGCCATGGTAGGACACTTTACCACGCCAGGCCAGTAGCACGTAGTCTGGAATCATTGCATAACAAAGCATGGCAGCGTATGGTCCCGGTGTTTGCTGGCATGCAGACAACATCCATTCCTTATCGCTCTTTGTTATCCTCAGGAGAGTGATATCATTCACGGTCACCTGGTTGAAATGGGGCAATTTTATTAAGGGGACATTCAGAGGTGCCCCTTCCTGCTCTGCTGAACAGAAATATTCCCCGCTGTTAGCCACGCGGTGGGGGGAGGGGTGAAGTGATCATCCCAGAGAATTGGGTGTGTGGGGGAGGGGAATTAGTTGGGTTTGTGCTGCACGTTAACCCTGAAACCGCAGCCCCTCCTTTTACATTGCAAACCCATTTTAAATGGCCAACCCAACGGGTGCTTGGTATGGTTAATGAGAGCAGTACTGTTTTAAACCATCCCCACATGTTAACAAGGTTAAAAAAGCCAAAAGACTGTGTCTTACCATGGCTGCCTGCAAGCTGAAATCTGTGGCCTGGCACTGCGTGAGTGATCTCTCACACCAGACCGGCAGGCCCTCAATATAAGAGGAAAAATGCGACCTTGTAACGAAAGCACATGTGCTGTGTGATGTGAACAGCAAAATTTAACGTGAAAGAGTGTACCCATTGTTCTCTAAAATGTATCTTTTTTAACCACCTCTCCCTTCTCCTCCACCAGCTGCAAATGTTTCTCCTTCACAGAGGCTAGTGAATATTCGAAAGCGGAAGCGAAGGACGCGTGATGAAATGTTTACTGAACTACAGACTGCCTCCCACGCTGACAGAGCACAGCAGAATGCGTGGAGGCAGTCAATTACTGATTTTAGAAAAGCCCAATATGAGCGAGAGGAGAGGTGGCGTGCTGAATCGCGGGCTGAAGAGGAGAGGTGGCGTCAGCTTGCACACAGAAGGCAAGAGTCGATGCTCCGGCTGCTGGAGCATCAAACTGATATGCTCCTGCGTATGGTTGAGCTGCAGGAAAGGCAGCAGGAGCAGAGACCGCCGCTACAGCCCCTGTGTAACCAACAGCCCTCCTCCCCAAGTCCCATTGCCTCCTCACCCAGACGCCCAAGAACACGGTGGGGGGGCCTCCGGCCACCCAGTCACTCCACCCTAGATGATTTCCCGAGCAATAAGTGTTAAAGTTTTAAAGTTTTAAACTGCAGTGTGTCCTTTTCCTTCCCTCCTCCCCCACCCATCCCGGGCTACCTTTGCAATTATCCCCCTAGTTGTGTGATGAATTAATAAAGAATGCATGAATGTGAAGTAACAATGACTTTATTGCCTCTGCAAGTGGTGCTTGAAGGGGGGAGGGTAGGGGAGGGTGGGGTGGTTGGTTTACAGGGAAGTAGAGTGAACCGGGTGGGGGGGGTGGAGGGTTCATCAAGGAGAAACAAACAGAAGTTTCACACCGTAGCCTGGCCAGTCACAAAACTAGTTTTCAAAGCTTCTCTGATGCGCACCGCGCCCTGCTGTGCTGCTCTAACCGACCTGGTGTCTGGCTGCGCGTAATCAGCGGCCAGGCGATTTGCCTCTACCTCCCACCCCGCCATAAATGTCTCCCCCTTACTCTCACAGATATTGTGGAGCGCACAGCAAGCAGCAATAACAATGGGGATATTCTTTTCGCTAAGGTCTGAGCGAGTCAGTAAGCTGCGCCAGCGCGCTTTTAAACGCCAAAATGCACATTCCACCACCATTCGGCACTTGCTCAGCCTGTAGTTGAACAGGTCCTGACTCCTGTCCAGGCTGCCTGTGTACAGCTTCATGAGCCATGGCATTAAGGGGTAGGCTGGGTCCCCAAGGATCACGATAGGCATTTCAACATCCCCAACGGTTATTTTCTGGTCCGGGAAGAAAGTCCCTTCCTCCAGCTTTCGAAACAGAACAGAGTGCCTGAAGACGCGAGCATCATGTACCCTTCCCGGCCAGCCCACGTTGATGTCGGTGAAACGTCCCTTGTGATCCACCAGGGCTTGCAGCAGCATTGAAAAGTACCCCTTGCGGTTTATGTACTCGGTGGCTTGGTGCTCCGGTGACAAGATAGGGATATGGGTTCCGTCTATCGCCCCACCACAGTTTGGGAATCCCATTGCAGCAAAGCCATCCACTATGTCCTGCACGTTTCCCAGAGTCACTACCCTTGATATCACCAGGTCTCTCATTGCCCTGGCAACTTGGATCACAGCAGCCCCCACAGTAGATTTGCCCACTCCAAATTGATTCCCGACTGACCGGTAGCTGTCTGGCGTTGCAAGCTTCCACAGGGCTATCGCCACTCGCTTCTCAACTGTGAGGGCTGCTCTCATCCTGGTATTCTGGCGCTTCAGGGCAGGGGAAAGCAAGTCACAAAGTTCCGTGAAAGTGCCCTTACGCATGCGAAAGTTTCGCAGCCACTGGGAATCGTCCCACACCTGCAGCACGATGCGGTCCCACCAGTCTGTGCTTGTTTCCCGGGCCCAGAATCGGCATTCCACGGCATGAACCTGCCCCAGGAACACCATGATTTCCACATTGCTGGGGCCTGTGCCTTGTGAGAGGTCTAGGTCCATGTCCATTTCCTCATCACTCTCGTCGCCGCGCTGCAATCGCCTCCTCCTCGGCTGGTCCTGGTTTTGCTTTGGCATGTCCTGGCTCTGCATATACTCCAGGACAATGCGCGTGGTGTTCATAGTGCTCATAATTGCTGCGGTGATCTGAGCGGGCTCCATGATCCCAGTGCTAGCTATGGCGTCTGGTCTGAAAAAAGGCGCGAAACTAGTATCTGAAGGACCAGGGGAAGGAGAGAGGGAGGGAGGGAGGGAGGGGCGAGTGACAACATGGCGTACAGGTACAGGGAATTAAAATCAAGAAAGGTGGCTGTGCATCAGGGAGAAATACAAACAACTGTCACACAGAATGCCCCCCCCCCCGACATTGAACTCCTAAGCCTGGGTTTAGCGGGCCATTGATTTGACGGAGGGAGGGGGGAAGGAAATGAATACAGAACAAATCTATTTTTTACATCTTAAGACGACGGTGCAGCATGACTGATAGCCCTCGGCATTTTCTGGGTGCTTGGCAGCAAATACTGGGCGCTTGGCAGTATGATGATGACGGATACCAGTCATAATATACTATTTACTGCCAAAAGGCAAGGGGTTGCTGCTGTGTAGCAATGTAGCCCCCCGTCTGCCAGCCACATGTCTGCCAGCACCCAGATCGCCCTCGGCCTCTTCTGGGTGCTTAGCAGACAATACTTGGCAGAAAATAGTATACTACGACTGATAGCCATCATCGTCAAGACAGTTCGATAGGACAGAGCATGTCTGTCCAGGTGCCAATGATTGATGGCCACGGCTGTACGACGAGGACGGTTACCAGTCGTAATAAACCATCTACTGCCAAAAGGCAAAAGGTAAGGGGCTGGTGCAATGCAGCCCTACGGCTGCCAGCCCCACAGCTACCAGCACCCAGATCGCCGATGAAGGCTACCAGTCATGCTGCACCGTCTACCGCCAAAAGGCAGTTAGCTGCTGCTGCTGTGTAGCAATGCAGTCCCACGTCTGCCGGCACCCGGATGACATATGGTGACGGTGAGCTGAGCTGAGCGGGCTCCATGCTTGCCATGGTATGTTGTCTGCACAGGTAACCCAGGTAAAAAGGCGCGAATCTATTGTCTGCCGTTGCTGTGACGGAGGGGCCTGACGCAATGTACCCAGAACCCCCCGCGGCACTGTTTTGCATCATTCGGGCATTGCGAACTCAACCCATAATTCCAATGGGCGCCGGAGACTGCGGGAACTGTGGGATAGCTACCCATAGTGCAATGCGCCGGAAGTCGACGCTAGCCTCGGTACTGTGGACGCAGTCCGCCGACTTCATGCACTTAGAGCATTTTATGTGGGGACACACACAATCGGCTGCATACAACCGATTTCTATAAAACCGGCTTCTATAAATTCGACCTAATTTCGTAGTATAGACATACCCATAAGAACTTCCAGCCTTAACATCCTTACTCTTTACGTTTGATAGGCCTAAAAAAAGAGGCATGTTGAGGTGAAGGTCATATGGGGGTCAGTTGCAGAAACAGAAATACAACCCAATACTTCTGACCACAGGCTGAGGTCTAGGTTGATCCGTGTTACACTGTGTTACAAGACAAGGTTAGTAACATGTCTGGTTAAAAATTTTTTGCATCCTTGGATCTCAGCTTCAAGAATAAAAATCTGGCTAATTTTGTGATCCACTTGAACTGTGGCTTTTTTATACTTGCGGATAATAGTTCTCCAAAGGAATTACAAGTCTGTCAGTTTTCCAAGGTTGCAGTAGCTTTTTAAATATGAAGTTGGGGTATATTTCTGACTCTGCCAATAGCTCCCTGTCTGACCTTCACCTGAATGTGCCTCCATTTACCTCTGTGGCAAACAGGTATAATTGTAACTTTCAGGGTGGATTGTCTGAGGCTTCCTCCGATCTAAGCATTTCAAAGCACTTCACAAACACTCATCAAGTGTTATGCAGCCCAAGAGATGAATTACTAAAGTAGTAATAACTTATTACTGGGATTAGATGTTCCAACACGGAAGATTAGATTTACTTTAAAAATGCATGTCAAGGTCACAGGTGTCATTCCGGTGCTCAGTTTGTGATTCCTAGCCTTTGAAATTGGGGCTCTTTGATTTTCATTTCATATACCTTTCATCTCTATTGATAGAGATTCTCTAGGTTATAGTCAGGAACAGAGGATGGAAGAGGATAATGTAAAGGCCAGATCAGACGAGAAACATTCAAATAAAAAAGAATCTAACACATCAGAAAAGGGCAGACAAATAAACAGTGACAAGTTTTTAAAGTGCCTGTACACAAATGCTAGAAGTCTAAATAATAAGATGTGTGAACTAGAGTGCCTTGTGATAAAGGAGGATATTGATATAATAGGCATCACAGAAACCTGGTGGACTGAGAGCAATCAATGGGACACAATCATTCTGGGGTACAAAATATATCGCAAGGACAGAACAGGTCATGCGGGGGGGAGAGTGGCACTATATGTGAAAGAAAATGTAGAATCAAATGAAGTAGAAATCTTAAGTGAATCCACATGTTCCATAGAATCTCTATGGATAGAAATGTCATGCTCTAATAAGAATACAACATTAGGGATCTATTACACTGCTCTACAGCCAAAATACTTCTGAAATAAATGTAGTCAAACTTTACTAATTCTGGGTCACTGAGAACGAAAATGATGCTTAAAATTGTTGATTGGCTCTAGTTTTCAAGATATGCTATTGGGTCAGTATATACGACCCTTGACTTGGGAATGGCGGAGGATAAGTGAGTTATAAAGGGAAGGGATCTCAATTTAAACCAGAAATGACTAAAATACATCTTTGACTGGATCTATGAATAAATCTATGACTGGGTTTGGACAGTACTTGCTTTTTAGGCAAAACAATGAATGATGCAATCTGAAGCTGGTATTGCATCATACATGATACGAATTGCATCATGTTATTCCTAGAAGTCATGGATGATGCAATCATAACAAAACTTACATCACTCTGCTGAACAAATTGCCCTATATCAGCTCTAGAAATCATACAGTGTCGTGCTCTCTTATTTATCAGTGTTTGATTTTGCAAAGGGACACATTTCTGTTTAGCCAAAGTGAGCAGAGATGCCTCGTACTTGTGTGAACAGTGCAGATAACTTCTGCTATGTTTGTGGTGAAGTGACTTTTGCATCACAAAAGCGCAGTATAACCACTATGGTTAAGAAAGCCTATCACCTTTATTTTGGCTGCAAAATTGGAGATCAGGACAAGAGGTGGGCCCCACACATATGCTGCAACACTTGTGCAACAAATCTTCGCCAGTGGTTGAACAGGAAAAGGAAATCTATGCCTTTTGCAGTGCCAATGATTTGGAGAGAGCCAACAGATCATACCAGCAATTGTTACTTCTGCATGGTGCCTCCAGTTGGGAAAGGTGTGTCAAAGAAGAAAAAGTGGACTGTGCATTATCCAAACATTCCATCAGCTATACGCCCAGTACCCCACGGAGAAGGACTGCCGGTTCCTGATGCACCAGAATCATTCTCACTTGAGTCAGACGAGGAAGAGGAAGAGGATGAAACTTCTGGTCCTGAACCATCAATGTCACAGGACCCACATTTTCTCCCATCCTCCTCCTCTGAACCACACCTCATAACACAAGGTGAACTGAATGACCTTGTCAGGGATTTGGAACTACCCAAGAGTAAGGCAGAGCTGTTGGGCTCCAGACTACAGCAGTGGAATCTCCTGGCAGGTGATGTTAGGGTTTCCATGTTCCGTGACCGTCAAAAGGATCTTGTCCCATTCTTCTTCATGGAAGGTGAGCTTGTAGCCTGCAACAACATCGATGGTGTGATGGCAGCCCTCAACATCGTTCACGATCCAGATGAGTGGAGACTGTTCATTGATTCATCGAAGACGAGTCTTAAAGCTGTTTTACTGCATAATGGCAATGTTTTGCCATCAATTCCAGTTGGTCATGCAGTCCATATGAAGGAAACCTATGACAACATGAAACAACTTTTGAGGTGCATAAACTATGACCAACATCAGTGGCAGCTTTGTGGCGATTTGAAGGTTGTTGCTCTCTTGCTTGGTCTGCAGACTGGATACACAAAGTACTGCTGTTTTCTCTGCGAATGGGATAGTCGTGCAAGAGTTTCCCACTACATCAAGAAAGATTGGCCACTCCGACAGTCATTGGAGCCTGGGAGGAAAAGTGTTCAGCATCCACCACTTGTTGAATCAAGGAAGATTTTGTTACCACCCTTACACATCAAGCTGGGTCTGATGAAGAACTTTGTCAAGGCCATTGACAAAACACAAGCAGCTTTCAAGTACCTCCGTGGAAAATTTCCAAGGTTAAGTGAAGCTAAGATAAAGGAAGGTGTCTTTGTTGGTCCTCAGATTCGTGAACTTCTTCGAGATGATGCATTTGACCATGCACTGCGTGGCAAGGAAAAGACGGCATGGAAAGCCTTCCAGTTAGATTTTTTTCCCACCGAACTGTGGAGCAGTGAGCGACGAGCACGGCAAGTGATTTCACCAGGACATTGCAACAATGGAGAAATGCTATCAGGGCAAATGGAGCCCATCAATGCTTGCAGACTATTGCTGGACAGTGACAAGAGATGCTCCATTTAATGAATACAAGAGACAAGCCAAGAAGCGCCGAGTAGACACTGAATAGGACTAAACTATGTACAGAATAGTTTTTTGCCTTTTGTTTCATAATAAATTTTATTTATATAACCCTTTTGCTGATTTTTAAAGTGTTACATAAACAGGACAGGTGAAATATTATCATGTAAAGCAACCATAAACACATGAAAAGACCTAGGTTTACAATTTATGATTAAAACTCTACTATCTACACAATATACATAGACATAAAATGTAAAAACTTAAATATCTTAGAAACAGTAGCCAATCAGTTGTTTTAATTGTCATATTTGAATTCAGCACATCAAAATACATAATAAATAGCACATTTTATCTCTGAAGCAGACGACTTCTCAAAAATTGTAGACCAGTGTTATCGACCATCTGACCAGGACAGTGATAGTGATGATGAAATGCTAAGGGAAATTAGAGAGGCTATCAAAATAAAGAACTCAATAATAGTGGGGGATTTCAATTATCCCCATATTGACTGGGAACATGTCACCTCAGGATGAAATGCAGAGACAAAATTTCTCAATACTTTAAATGACTGCTTCTTGGAGCAGCTGGTACGGGAACCCACAAGGGGAGAGGCAACTCTAGATTTAGTCCTGAATGGAGCGCAGAAGCTGGTCCCAAGAGGTAATAATAGCAGGACCGCTTGGAAACAGTGACCATAATATAATAACATTTAACATCCCTGTGGTGGGAAGAACATCTCAACAGCCCAACACTGTGGCATTTAATTTCAAAAAGGGGAACTATGCAAAAATGAGGGAGTTAGTTAAACAGAAATTAAAAGGAACAGTGACTAAAGTGAAATCCCTGCAAGCTGCATGGGCGCTTTTTAAAGACACCATAATAGAGGCCCAACTTCAATGTATACCCCAAATTAAGAAACACAGTAAAAAAATTTAAAAAGAGCCACCGTGGCTTAACAACCATGTAAAAGAAGCAGTGAGAGATAAAAAGACTTCCTTTAAAAAGTGGAAGTCAAATCCTAGTGAGGCAAATAGAAAGGAGCATAAACGCTACCATATTAAGTGCGAGAATGTAATAAGAAAAGCCAAAGAGGAGTTTGAAGAACGGCTAGCCGAAAACTCCAAAGGTAATAACAAAATGTCTTTTAAGTATATCAGAAGCAGGAAGCCTGCTAAACAACCAGTGGGGCCCCTTGATGATCGAGATACAAAAGGAGCACTTAAAGACGATAAAGTGATTGTGGAGAAACTAAATGGATTCTTTGCTTCAGTCTTCACGGCTGAGGATGTTAGGGAGATTCCCAAACCTGAGCCGGCTTTTGTAGGTGACTGTCACAGATTGAAGTGTCACTAGAGGAGGTTTTGGAATTAATTGATAAACTTAACATTAACAAGTCACCGGGACCAGATGGCATTCACCCAAGAGTTCTGAAAGAACTCAAATGTGAAGTTGCGGAACTATTAACTAGGGTTTGTAACCTGTCCTTTAAATCGGCTTCTGTACCCAATGACTGGAAGTTAGCTAATGTAATGCCAATATTTAAAAAGGGCTCTAGAGGTGATCCCGGCAATTACAGACCGGTAAGTCTAACGTCGGTACCGGGCAAATTAGTCGAAACAATAGTAAAGAATAAAATTGTCAGACACATAGAAAAACAAAAACTGTTGGGCAATAGTCAACATGGTTTCTGTAAAGGGAAATCGTATCTTACTAATCTATTAGAGTTCTTTGAAGGGGTCAACAAACATGTGGACAAGGGGGATCCAGTGGACATAGTGTACTTAGATTTCCAGAAAGCCTTTGACAAGGTCCCTCACCAAAGGCTCTTAGGTAAATTAAGTTGTCATGGGATAAAAGGGAAGGTCCTTTCATGGATTGAGAACTGGTTAAAAGACCGGGAACAAAGGGTAGGAATTAATGGTAAATTCTCAGAATGGAGAGGGGTAACTAGTGGTGTTCACCAAGGGTCAGTCCTCGGACCAATCCTATTCAACTTATTTATAAATGATCTGGAGAAAGGGGTAAACAGTGAGGTAGCAAAGTTTGCAGATGATACTAAACTGCTCAAGATAGTTAAGACCAAAGCAGACTGTGAGGAACTTCAAAAAGATCTCACAAAACTAAGTGATTGGGCAACAAAATGGCAAATGAAATTTAACGTGGATAAATGTAAAGTAATGCACATTGGAAAAAATAACCCCAACTATACAGACAATATGATGGGGGCTAATTTAGCTACAACAAATCAGGAAAAAGATCTTGGATTCATCGTGGATAGTTCTCTGAAGATGTCCGCGCAGTGTGCAGAGGCAGTCAAAAAAGCAAACAGGATGTTAGGGATCATTAAAAAGGGGATAGAGAATAAGACTGAGAATATATTATTGCCCTTATATAAATCGATGGTACGCCCAAATCTCGAATACTGCATACAGATGTGGTCTCCTCATCTCAAAAAAGATATACTGGCACTAGAAAAGGTTCAGAGAAGGGCAACTAAAATGATTAGGGGTTTGGACAGGGTCCCATATGAGGAGAGATTAAAGAGGCTAGGACTTTTCAGCTTGGAAAAGAGGAGACTAAGGGGGGATGTGATAGAGGTATATAAAATCATGAGTGATGTGGAGAAAGTGGATAAGGAAAAGTTATTTACTTATTCCCATAATACAAGAACTAGGGGTCACCAAATGAAATTAATAGGCAGCAGGTTTAAAACAAATACAAGGAAGTTCTTCTTCAGGCAGCGCACAGTCAACTTGTGGAACTCCTTACCTGAGGAGGTTGTGAAGGCTAGAACTATAACAGCGTTTAAAAGAGAACTGGATAAATTCATGCTGGTTAAGGCCATTAATGGCTATTAGCCAGGATGGGTAAGGAATGGTGTCCCTAGCCTCTGTTAGTCAGAGGATGGAGATGGATGGCAGGAGAGAGATCACTTGATCATTGCCTGTTGGTACACTCCCTCTGGGGCACCTGGCACTGGCCACTGTCGGTAGACAGTATACTGGGCGAGATGGACCTTTGGTCTGACCCGGTACGGCCATTCTTATGTTCTTATGTTCTTAGTTACCAAACAAACTTGATTGCCTTGCTAAATCCTTCTTTGGATGGAGCTGTTTTCCTCACTGTTGGTGATTACTGGGCTAATCTCAGCCTCAGAGGGCGTGACATGCACGTTGCACTCTTCAGCTGTCTTTCATCTTAAAATTGTACAGGCCAACTGCATTTCTTTTGTCATTTTACTGACTTTATAGGTTCTGCAATGAGAATGAATGTCAAGGTGATCCTGAGAAGCATCAGTAGAACAGGTGGGTGTCACTTAAGGACAATTCATGCTGGTCGGGATTAGGGGCATGAGGCAGTTCATTCTAAACATGGTAGGAAGCAGGGAATCATTTTTCTCCATTCTAACCAACACATTCCCAGCAGGTCAGATCCAATTCCCTTTGAAATCAATGGGAATCATTCTTTGCCGCCAGTATGTTTCCTGTCAAGACTTTAAGACTGAAATTCACCCTTTGGCAGGGGGATAGTACAATACCTGTGAACAATGTTAGTCCCATTTTAAACTTTCAAACTCGGTCTTAGCAGGGACTTAAGTGGAGCATGGGCCTTTGTGATGGCCGTCTGCCCAGAGGTGAATCTTACCTATGGTGAGTGAAACTTGACCTAACATTGGACCTGCACTTGGGTCACCAATGCTGTCTCAAAGGGCTGCCTAGAGCAGATTTGCTCATGGGTCGAGGGGAGGGATGGCAGAGAGAGAAAGGAAGCAGTGCTCTTTTACAGAAAGATTTTAAATTAAGTCTTGGAAACTCTGCTCTACCAGAAACCATCTCTCCATCCATCAGCTGTCAAGGAACTGAGATCTTGCAAGACAATGCAGCTGACTGAGCCTAGCAAGAAACCCAGGAGAGAGGAAAATGTGACATTCTTGGTGATGGAGGAGATGGCTGTGGGATGAGATTTGACATAACGTCTGACCAGCCATAGGGCATCTTGGAGAAAACATTCCTGCCTGAACCAGAATGTTGTGTAACATGTGAAAACTATCCCCAAGGGAGGGTTACCTATCCAGGGAAGAGGGCAGAAGGGTCTTGCTTTGATTTTAAGGTCCTCTGCCTCTTTGAAGGTGAAGCAACCCAGCTGATTTACACCAAGAGAGCACCTTCATTTTCCAATAAAAAAATCCATCAAAAATCCAATGAGCCTCCAAAACCGGCTCTGACCACAGGGGCTCCTATAGTCCCACTTGGCTCTGAGGAGGGAAATTGTGGAGAAATGGTCCTGGGAGGGTCACAAGAACCGGTGAGGGTCTGATCACCACTTCAGAGCTAGGGCACTGCTTACCGGTCAGCTCCTTGAAGCTGCTAGCAACTGGACTGGGCCATTCTACCCTGCACGGTTTTTAAGAAATACCAAATTCAAAACTACATATGAATGAAAATGAAATAGCCCCAAATTGTGTGGCCTTAAATCATGACCCGATGAAGGGAATGACACGAGAGACCTTGGCCTCCATTTTGTTTAAAGTGGCTGTACGATTCAGTGCAGAGGCGTCTAATCGTCACAACAGTGTATTGACTACAACCTTTTGCATGTGTCAAACACCAGCGAGTGTTTTTCAGGCGCTTTGAAATCTTGAGGCTAAGGACACTGAAGAACTTCCAGCCTTAACATCCTTACTCTTTACGTTTGATAGGCCTAAAAAAAGAGGCATGTTGAGGTGAAGGTCATATGGGGGTCAGTTGCAGAAACAGAAATACAACCCAATACTTCTGACCACAGGCTGAGGTCTAGGTTGATCCGTGTTACACTGTGTTAGAAGACAAGGTTAGTAACATGTCTGGTTAAAAAATTTTTGCATCCTTGGATCTCAGCTTCAAGAATAAAAATCTGCCTAATTTTGTGACCTACTTGAACTGTGGCTTTTTTATATTTGAGGATAATAGTTCTCCAAAGGAATTACAAGTCTGTCAATTTTCCAAGGTTGCAGTAGCTTTTTAAATATTAAATTGCGGTATATTTCTCACTCTGCCAATAGTTCCCTGTCTGACCTTCACCTGAATGTGCCTCCATTTACCTCTGTAGCAAACAGATATAATTGTAACTTTCAGGGTGGATTGTCTGAGGCTTCCTCCGATCTAAGCATTTCAAAGCACTTCACAAACACTCATCAAGTGTTATGCAGCCCAAAAGATGAATTACTAAAGTAGTAATAACTTATTACTGGGATTAGATGTTCCAACACGGAAGATTAGATTTACTTTAAAAATGCATGTCAAGGTCACAGATGTCATTCCAGTGCTCAGTTTGTGATTCCTAGCCTTTGAAATTGGGGCTCTTTGATTTTCATTCCTTCTACCTTTCATCTCCCTATTATATATATATTTTGAAATGTAAGGGTAGATACTGAACCAGTGTAAAAAGGAACAGTTCCATGAACTTCCAATTGAAGGAATGCACTTTAGCTTGCCCGGGTTAGAGAAACCTTATTGGGAGTGCATCTCTCTATTGGGAGTTCCTCTCTCTATCCATACTCGGCACCTCAACCCCCTGGTGCTCAGAGCCATGGGTGATGCGTGAACCTCTGACTGGGAGAGGCTACCCCTTGCCCCGCCCCTTCCACCAAGGGCCCTCCACTTCCGCCCGAGGCCCTGCAAGAGCCAATTCCCGCCCCCCCAAACCAAGAGCTGCCCCCCACCACTGCGACCACCGATCCAGTTCCGCGGCTATCACCCCAGACCCAAAGGAGTGCCGGGAAGGTGGAAGTGTGCACCCTCAGCCTCCCTAGGCAGGTTTAGGGAAAGGTGGGCAGCGCGCGGTCCCCGCCATAGAGTGCAGGAAGGCGGGTGGGGAGCGGCCCCAGCCCCAGAGCACTGGGGGGCTGGACTTGGAGCTGGGAGGACAGGAGCAGCAACTGCACGTAGGGAGTGTCGTGGAAGGGGGCGGAGTCACCCTTGTCTGTTTGGGGAGGCAAAACCTCCCCCTACCTATGCAACCCGCCACCTGTGCTCAAAGCCAACGTATAGGGAAACTAATGGGAAACATCAGGTACTGCATCTCCACCCATGAGCAGCCAAGAGAACTGTGTCTTGTGAGAGACTTCAGCTAATGAAGAAAAGGAAGAAGCACAACGTTGACAGTTAAGGATACCTTCTTCAACCATCAGAGAGCTGTGGGATGAGACTGGATTCATTGGAAGTTTGACCAACCTAGAGCATTCTGCAAGACCCGTCTCCCACACAACGCTTTTCAGCCACAATTAGAATGATTTTTAAAGAGGAAAATACACCCCCACCAGGATTTCTTCTAGCCCGAGCAGCATTAAATGCTTCCCTCAGTTGTAAGCACAGAACGTCATTGAAGTCTGTGGAGCTGCACTGATGTCCCGTGGCTCAGTATCTGCCTCTTGAGCTTTGTAAAGGAATGTTTACTAAAGAATGGGAAATGCAAAGCTTTACTGAATGAAAATCAAACAGCCCCAAATTCTGAAGCTGGGAATCATCCACTGACTATTGGCATAACCTCAGAAACCTTAACATGGATTTGTTTAATCCAGCGTTTCTCAAAGGAGGCCACCAGTGGATTTTTTTGCAGCTATGTCAGCCTCAAGAGCATGGGCGGGGATTGTGGGGGTGCAAAGCAGCAGCCCCTTCTGGCAGCGCCCACCTGTTCCTTCTGAGTAGATGTTACCAAAGGCAGTGAGATGCACCGCATTGGTGTTTGTAGTGGAATTGCCAGCAGGGGTCGGGGTCCTGCACCTCACAGGTTCCTCGGGCACTCTGGGCAGCACCTCTGGAGACATGTGAGGCCAACGTGCACAGCACGTGATGCAGATCTTGTCAGTTGATGTGGCTGCATCATTTGGTTGTTGGGCCGCTCCCCTGCTCCCACCTGGATGGGACACAGGGAGCCTGGGACTCTGCAGGCACCCGGTGAGTTCCCAGTCCACCATCCCCAGGACAGGCTCTGGGTGAAGGCCACCGAAAAAATTGTTGTGAGAACCCTTGAATCCTAATCCATAATTTGGGGGCAGCTAATCCCACAGAAAAATTCTGAAATTAAAGTAATAGAACCCTGTGCACACACACAACTTTAGTGAGGCTGCAGTGCTTTGAAGTCCTTTGATTTGAGGAAGCCTCTGATCATGGAGCATAATATCACTATGAGATCTGGTTTATGTGGAGGTGAACAAGCACCTTGAGGTGAAGGTTACACAGGGAGCAAGTGGCAGAGTCAGCAATAAACCACTCATAGTGATTATCACCCCAGGCTCATCACTGCTGCTGAACTGCACTAATCTAGGACTGAATATTGCACAGACACTCTGTGATTCTCAAGAGTGGAAAGGGTTTGGTGGTTTTTTCAATTTTTTTCTCGTATCGAGGTCCAGGCCTTGGTTTCTTCATTGTTTAGAAGTTAATCCCTGGATTTTCAGAGCAAGACATGCATTAGGGACATTAGAGCCTATTAATTTTAGTTGGAACTTGAGCATTCATATCCCGTAGGGAGCTCTGAAAAATCTCACCCCCAATTTTTAATTTAGGATTTATGAAGAAACTCCCCAAGTTTCCCCTATAAAGGACTAAATTATTGTTGTTCTGGTTTCCTGTGAAGCAGCTGGTGACTCACACTCATTGAGACAGGATACGGCATTAGATGGGCCACTCGTCTCCTGCAGCATGGCAACTGCTACCTTCTCATAGGAAGAAGTAATTCTAGGTGCAGATCCTCGGCTGGTCTAAGTTAATATAGCTCCATTGAGGTCAGTGGAACACCGCAGATTTGCACGAGGGGAGGAGATGGAGGTTTGTGTTTTGTTTTGCCTCATGCCCCTAATCACGACCAGCATGAATTGAAAGGACGAATCTGGATTCCTTAAATGACACCCACTTGTGCTACTCATACTGCTCAGGATCACCTTGACATTCATTCTCATTGCAGAACTTATAAAATCAGCAAAATGACAAAAGAAATGCAGTTGGCCTGTACAATTTAAAGATGAAAGACACCTGAAGAGTGCAACGTGCATGTCACGCCCTCTGAGGCTGAGATTAGCCCAATAATCACCAACAGTGAGGAAAACAGCTCCATCCAAAGAAGGATTTAGCAAGGCAATCAAGTTTGTTTGGTAACTAATTAGGACCTCCTCCACAAACAGCCTCGCAGATCCTCCAGGCTGTCCTAGGAACTATATAAAAGTGCTCTCGACTCAGCACTCTTCTAAACACTTCTCCGGACTTCATCTCCTTAGTGAACTCGGTAAGTCCAATTCAACTCCCTCTCTTTCTAACCCCAGAGATTTCAAAGTCGGGCCTCTTTTCATTTCAGGTGGAATCTTGCATGTACTCGCTGTGATTTTTACTTATTTATTAATTATATTTATTATATATATATAATATCTATAATATATATTATTTAATAATTATAAAATTATTTTTATTTTATTTATTTATTTGTATCTATAGTGTGTCGTTATTCAGTTACAGGAGCTTGTGGATTTATGATTTGAAGCTAAAGGAGGGATTTTAAGAACAACATCTGCAATTGTGAAACGTATTTCCCATTAACTAGAGTAAGAATTAGAGCGTTTAAACTTTAAAAAGTCTCTTAGCAACTTTTCACTTATCTGGATTAGGAAGAAACTTTCCCAGATTAGTCCACAAAAGGCCAATTCAGTGCTCATCTATTTTATTCTAAAGCAGCTGTTACTCCTCACTATTGGAGACACGAGAATGGATGAAGCTGAGAAGCGCTGTGCTCCAGTCAAGCAATTCCTATGTTCTCCTGAGCAGAAATACCCATTGAAGGTGCTTCTCCTCAGATGGTGTCATTTCATGTCGCTCCATGGAAGTCAGTGGACCTGAACCCATTTTTTCCCAGCTGAGGAGTTTGTCTTTAGTGATTTGTTAGGAGAAAAGCAAAGTTTCTGTTTATTCATCAGCAAGTTTTGGTGACTCCCAAGGTTTGGAAAACCAAAGAGTCACAGTGTGGTAGCAGACTCAACTGGTTTGCATGAAGAGGTTAAATCCTCAAACGAAAGGAAGTGATTACCATGATCCCAGCCATATTCTCTTTGAGAAATGTCTAAAATGGTCCCAGAATCCCAGGTGTCCATCATGGAAATAGTTACACTTATTCTAGTCGGTGTTTTCATAGAATCATAGAATAGTAGAATATCAGGGTTGGAAGGGACCTCAGGAGGTCATCTAGTCCAACCCCCTGCTCAAAGCAGGACCTAATCCCAACTAAATCATCCCAGCCAGGGCTTTGTCAAGTCTGACCTTAAAAACCTCTAAGGAAGGAGATTCCACCACCTCCCTAGGTAACACATTCCAGTGCTTCACCACCCTCCTAGTGAAAAAGTTTTTCCTAATATCCAACCTAGACCTCCCCCACTGCAACTTGAGACCATTACTCCTTGTTCTGTCTTCTGCTACCACTGAGAACAGTCTAGATCCTTCCTCTTTGAAACCCCCTTTCAGGTAGTTGAAAGCAGCTATCAAATTGCCCCTCATTCTTCTCTTCTGCAGACTAAACAATCCCAGTTCCCTCAGCCTCTCCTCATAACTCATGTGCTCCAGCTCACTAATCATTTTTGTTGCCCTGCGCTGGACTCTTTCCAATTTTTCCACATCCTTCTTGTAGTGTGGGGCCCAAAACTGGACACAGTACTCCAGGTGAGGCCTCACCAATGTCCAATAGAGGGGAACGATCACATCCCTCGATCTGCTGGCAATGCCCCTACTTATACAGCCCAAAATGCCGTTAGCCTTTTTGGCAACAAGAGCACACTGTTGACTCATATCCAGCTTCTCGTCACAGAAACCTCCTTTTCTGCAGAACTGCTGCCTAACCACTCGGTCCCTAGTCTGTAACAGTGAATGGGATTCTTCTGTCCTAAGTGCAGGACTCTGCACTTGTCCTTGTTGAACCTCATCAGGTTTCTTTTGAAAGGGGATCAAAGGGGTCATTGGGAGGAAAGTTTACTGCGAGCGGAGAAGAAGTGTAGAAAGAGAAAATAGTAACAACTGCATGACCACACAAAAAAAGACTAAGTCCACTTCTTCTCCCTCTCTCGAGCCCCATGCAGACCTCAATACAATTGTAACCGAGCTTTGAAGCCTTTCTTCCACTGGTCCTTGTACCTTCTCTTATCTGTAGTCCCTGTTGTGTGTTTCAGGTTTACCTCCAACCCAGAAAGATGACTTTCTCCAGCCTGTGCTATCCAGAATGCGGGGTGGCCCGACCCAGTCCAGTCACTGGCAGCTCCAACGAGCCGTGCGTTAGGCAGTGCCCTGACTCCGAAGTGGTGATCAGACCCTCACCGGTTGTCGTGACCCTCCCCGGACCAATTCTCAGCAATTTCCCTCAACAGAGCGATGTGGCAGCTGTAGGAGCACCTGTGGTCGGAGCCGGTTTCGGAGGCTCCTATGGTTTGGGGGGATTGTACGGCTATGGAGGCCATTACGGAGGATTGTATGGTTTAGGGAGATTAGGTGGTTACGGTGGCCGTTATGGTTATGGGGGATTATTGGGCAATGGGGGATACTGTGGTTACCCAGGCCTTTATGGTTATGGGGGATTATGGGGAAATGGGGGACACTGCGGTTACCCAGGCCTTTATGGTTATGGGGGATTATGGGGATATGGGGGACACTGCGGTTACCCGGGCCTTTATGGTTATGGGGGATTAAGTGGTTCCGGGGTATCTTGCCATAGGTACCTGAGTGGAAGCAGTGGGCCATGTTAAACCCATCAGGAATATTCATGGAAGAAGGAAGAACCAGGAAATGAACAGCAAGATACAGATTCACCCCTAATCATTTGGGCATGGCTTTCAGAAGTGCTGTGCAAACATGGCTCCAGTTGAACTCGGCGGATGTTGTGTGTGCTCAGCACCTTGGGCTGATAGCCATGCTGCATTTCTAATGTTACGCTTTATGACTCTTTCTGCCAATGCTTTCCCAACCAAGTGCTGATTCTCTTTTTCTCTTGTGGACTCATTCTGAATTACACACAGGCTGTTTACACTGACCCTGCAGTGTGAAGGAAACAGAGGCCTTAAGATAGGCATCATTTACGTTCATTATCACTCTAAGTCCCTCTCAAGGAGAATTAGGCCCTACATGTGCTATCCTTTCTATCAATACGTACCTTCAGCAACTCACTTTAACTTTTGCTACTTCACATGTCTAATGGAGAAGTTACGTAGTCTCTGCTTCTATATTCCTTTGTCTCATTTCACACCCGACTGGGGTTAAAAAAAAAAGAACTTAAAATGGTTTCAAAAGGGGACTTGTTTGTCAACCTCTGGAGCTGCAACAAAGCACAAAGAACATCT
The DNA here is from genome assembly GCF_028017835.1 of Emys orbicularis. Classification (NCBI taxonomy): domain Eukaryota; kingdom Metazoa; phylum Chordata; order Testudines; family Emydidae; genus Emys; species Emys orbicularis. The sequence goes on along the minus strand of NW_027045123.1, from coordinate 5,918 downwards.
TGTGTGAAATACATCCCATTGACGCAGGTGATCGGTCGGAGCCCTTCTTGAAACACTGGAAATACATTTTTTCCGCCCTGTAGAATTTCTTCCTGTAACTGTGTACTGCCAATTTCATTTGCATTAAAAACTCTGCTGCATCATAATATCTGTATTTTGGTTCTCTTTGTTTCTTTGTCCTTTTTAAAAAATTGCATATGGGCAGGAGGGCCTCTGTGGTTAAAGGGGCCATATGGTTGTGGGAGAAAATAGGGTTAGGGGGGATTCTGATGGGGTCAGCGGTACCTTAATGGAACCTGTGGGCCATGCTAAATCGAGCAGGGATATGCATGGGAACAGCAGGAAATGAACAGCAAGATACAGATTCACGTCTGATCGCACAGGCCTGGCTTTGAGAAGTGTTGACTACACCGAACTCAGTGTGAAATAATGAGAGAGCTGCATTTCATCACCACCTCTGCAAACATTCCCAATGTTTCCCATGTTACCCTATATGGGTATCCTCGAATGCCTTCCTAGCTATGGGCTTCCTCTATTATAAACTCAGTGGGTCTGATTCTCAACTACACAATGGATTTTACACCACGCTCTAAAGTGCAAATGAAGCAGGAGCCATAACGTGAACGTTACCTACATCTACCCTGACTTGAATGCCTCTTTCTCATACTAGAGCACTGTCTAAAGGATTTAGTGTCAATGAGAATTAGGCTAAGTGATCGCCTATCCATGAATATGGACTGTTTCTTTCTGCTTTTATCTTTCTAACAAGCTGCATAACGGAGAAGCTCTTTGAACCTCTGCTTTTATTGTGTTTAGTTTTAGTTGAGACTGACCAGGGTCAGACAAGTAATTAAAAATAGTGGCAAACTCTACAACTGCTATAAAGAAGTAAGAGAACTCTGTGAGAAATACACCACATTGGAGCTGGGGATAGGATATGGCCCTTCATGAAACCGTGGAAATGTAGTCTTGCTTCTCTACTTCTTTTTCCTTTTTCTTTTTTTGAAATCTTGAGTTCTGAGGACACTGAAGAACTTCCAGCCTTAACATCCTTACTCTTTACGTTTCATAGGCCCCAAAAATAGAGGCATGTTGAGGTGAAGATCATATGGGGGTCAGTTGCAGAAGCAGAAATATAACCCAATACTTCTGACGCATCCTACCACAGGCTGAGCTCTAGGTTGATCCCTGTTACACTGTGTTACAAGACAAGGTAAGTAACATGTCTGGTTAAAAAATTTTTGCATCCTTGGATCTTAGCATCAAGAATAAAAACCTGGCTAATATTGTGATCCACTTGCACTGTGGCTTTTTTATACTTGAGGATAATACTTCTCCAAAGGAATTACAAGTCTGTCAATATTCCAAGGGTTCAGTAGCCTTGTAAATATGAAGTTGGGGTATATTTCTGACTCTGCCAACAGATCCCTGTCTGACCTTCCCCTGAATGTGCCTCAATTTACCTCTGTGGCAAACAGGTATAATTGTAACTTTCAGGGTGGATTGTCTGAGGCTTCCTCCGATCTAAGCATTTCAAAGCACTTCACAAACACTCATCAAGTGTTATGCAGCCCAAGAGATGAATTACTAAAGTAGTAATAACTTATTAGTGGGATTAGGTGTTCCAACACGGAAGATTAGATTTACTTTAAAAATGCATGTCAAGGTCACAGATGTCATTCCAGTGCTCAGTTTGTGATTCCTAGCCTTTGAAATTGGGGCTCTTTGATTTTCGTTCCATATACCTTTCATCTCCCTATTATGTATATTTTGAAGTGTAAGGGTAGATACTGAACCAGTGTAAAGGGAACAGTTTCATCAACTTCCAATTGAAGGAATGCACTTCAGCTAGCCCGGGTTAGAGAAACCTTATTGGGAGTACATCCCTCTATTGGGAGTTCCTCTCTCTATCCATACTCGGCACCTCCTGGTGCTCAGAGCCATGGGTGATGCGTGAACCTCCGACTGGGAGAGGCTACCCTCTGCCCCGCCCCTTCTGCCAAGGGTCCTCCACTTCCGCCCTAGGCCCTGCGGGAGCCAATTCCCACCCCACCCCCCAAGCCGAGAGCTGCCCCCCACTACTGCGGCCACCAACCCAGTTCCACGGCTAGCCCCCCAGACCCAAAGGAGTGCCGGGAGGGCGGAGGTCCGCAGCCTCAGCCTCCCCAGCCTGGGGAGGGAAAAGTGGGTAGCACACGGTCCCAGCCACGGAGCGCAGGATGCTGGGCGGCGAGCGGCCCCAGCCTCAGAGCGCGGAAGGGTGGATGGCGAGCGGCCCCAGCCTCCCCAGCCCCGGAGTGCAGGAAGGTGGGTGGGGAGCGGCCCGAGCCCCAGAGCAGTAGGGGGATGGACTTGGAGCTGGGAGGACTGGAGAAGCAACTGTACGTAGGGAGTGTCGCGGAAGGGGGCGCGGTCACCTTTGTCTGTTTGGGGAGGCAACACCTCCCCCTGCCTATCCAACCCGCCACCCGTGCTCAAAGCCAACATATAGGAAAACCAATGGGAAACATCAGGTACTGCATCTCCACCCACGAGCAGCCAAGAGAACTGCGTCTTGTGAGAGACTTCAGCTAATGAAGAAAAGGAAGAAGCACAACGCTGACAGTTAAGGATACCTTCTTCAACCATCAGAGAGCTGTGGGATGAGACTGGATTCATTGGAAGTCTGACCAACCTAGAGCATTCTGCAAGACCCGTCTCCCACACAATGCTTTTCAGACAGAATTAGAATGATTTTTAAAGTGGAAAATACACCCCCACCAGGATTTCTTCTAACCCGAGCAGCATTAAATGCCTTCCCTCAGTTGTAAGGCACAGAATGCCATTGAAGTCTAGGGAACTCTATTGACATCCACTGGCTCAGTATCTGACTCTTGAGCTTTGTAAAAGAATGTTTACTAAAGAAAGGGAAATTCAAAGCTTTATTGAATGAAAATCAAACAGTCCCAAATTCGGAGCCTGGGAATCATCCACTGACTATTGGTATGACATCAGAAGCCTTAACAAGGATTTGTAAAGTTCATTTACTCCAGTGTTTCTCTAATGAGGCCACCAGTGGCAGCAACTGCACGTAGGGAGTGTCGCGGAAGGAGGCGGGGTCCTTGTCTGCGTGAGTCTTTGCAGGACAGCGACCCAGGTTTTCGTAAGGGAAAGAAAAGTGGCCACCACATCAGATGGTTAATGCAATGTTAACTGTAGACCAGGGGCGACGGATTCTTCCTAATAGTGTGGGTCCGGCCCCTCCTCTACTGCCAAGGCACCGTCTCCCTGGCCATGCAGAAGCTGGATCCAGGCTGGGGAGCCCAGGCTCCTCCATCTGCCGGGGTGGAGGGGCCCCAAAGTAGCCCCAGACCCATGTCCCCAGCTCCCAGCGCCCCCCCCCCCCAGGGCAGGTGAAGGGTCCACACATAGGCAACCCGTGCCTGCCGACAGTGGGCGGGAAGAGTGAGGACAGCGGCTTCAGCAGCGTTACTGAGCATGTTTAGTCCTTGTGAGCATGCTCTGTATAAGCCAAGCAGCAAATCGGTGGTGGTGGGGACCCTCCCTGCCCCCATGCTGCTCTTAGCCTGAACTGGCTTCCCCTTCTGGTCTTGACTGATGGCGGAGTCACGTGGGGAAGAGGAGGGGCAGGGGGCCGGGCCCACTTAACAAATGACCCCAACCCATAGTGGTTCCTTTCCCTCCCTCCTCTGTTTTATACCAGAGGTCTGTTCACAGTGCACACCCTAATCCCAGATAGAGCTTGAGTGTGGAATGTGAGAAGTTCTGTGCTGCTCCCAGCTTCTGCCCTGGGGGCAGGGAGCTTGTTTATAAACAGCGGCAGGGTGATTAAGATAACAAAAGGCTTGTCATTAAATTAAATTGATTATTAGGTGATCCTGAAAGCATTGCCAGGCAATCCAGTTAAAGGATAGGAAACCAAAGGTTTGACTAAATAGTCCATTTTCAGAATGGAGAGAAGTAAATAGTGGTATCCCCCGGGGGCCTGTACTGGGATCAGCATTTCAGAGTAGCAGCCCTGTTAGTCTGTATCAGCAAAAACAACGAGGAGTACTTGTGGCACCTTAGAGACTAACAAATTTATTTGGGCATAAGCTTTCGTGGGTTAAAACCCACTTCATCAGATGCATGGAGTGGAAAATACAGGCCAGTCCTCATTTACAGACAGCCCCCCAACCTGAAGCAAATATTCACCAGCAACCGCACCCCATACAACATAAACACTAACCCAGGAACCTATCCTTGCAACAAAGCCTGTTGCCATGTCTGTCCACATATCTATACAAGGGACACAATCATAGGACCGGACCACATCAGCCACACCATCAGGGGCTTGTTCACCTGCACATCTACCAATGTGATATATGCCATCATGTGCCAGCAATGCCCCTCTGCCATGTACATTGGCCAAACCAGAGAGTCTCTACGCAAAAGAATAAATGGACACAAATCAGACGTCAAGAATTATAACATTCAAAAACCAGTCGGAGAACACTTCAACCTCCCTGGTCACTAAATAACAGACGTAGAAGTGGCAATTCTTCAACAAAAAATCTTCAAAAACAGACTCCAACGAGAAACTGCAGAATTGGAATTAATTTGCAAACTGGACACCATCAAATTAGGCCCAAATCAAGACTGGGAGTGGATGGGTGTTAGGGGGCTTATTCCTTCACCCTCTCACTTCCCTGGTCCTTCTCGCATGAACAGAGAGCAACAATACCCGAAGTCCAAAGGCGCAAACAATTCGATGTTTATTGGGGTGAACTTCCAGCAAGCATGATTCCAGTTTCCTTCCTCAGTGTCCCCCTTCCCAGCTCTGACACCACAGAGCCATCCCTGTTCCCATTCCCCCTTACTTCCTGATTGACTGCAGACTATATAGTAAAACTTGAGATCTGCTTAGCTATACCTTAGCCAATCATTTTACTGACATTTAACTATCCAATCCTAACATACTGTAACATGGTTATTTAACCAATTATATTCCACCACCTTAATTGGTTTACACCCAACAAAATTAATTATACAGCAGACAGAAACAATTACAGAACCAGACAGAGGCCATGCAAATAAACATACAAAACAATACAGAAGCGAGGATTTCACATCCCAGCTATTGATAAGTGAGTTCTTGCCAGACAGGATGCTATCAAACTAAGTTTCCTTTTACATCTTCTAGGCTCTTTCCTTTCTCTGGAGGTGATAGGAATACAATTCTGTCCTGATATTCCTAACAGCCCAATAGCACCTTATTTCAATGGGACTAGTTTGGGATGTGAGGATGTGACCGTTCACTTCTCAGCTTATGGCTGCCTCTGCTGCTTAGCCAAAGGCCTTACTTAGCCTAAGAACAGAGCCTCAGACTGTCCCCTACACATACAGAAAGTGATTTTGATTCTCTCTAAGTGATAAGAAATACACGTAAATTCTTAAAGTATCGGCCTTTACAGACAGGCCTGAATATCTATACCCTAACAATGGGTCACTACAAGAACTAAAAAAACCTAATTTCCTCATGCTAATTTGTCCCTACTATTACTCACACTTTCTTTTATCTGTTTGAAACGAGTCATTCTGATTACCACAACCAAAGTGATTTTTCATCTTGTTGATAATAGCCCACTTTAATTGAATTGTCCCACTAAGGCAACTCCCATCTTTTCATGTACAGCTATATATAGCTTCCTACTGTTTTTGCCACTCCGTGCATCTGATGAAGTGGGTTTTAGCCCATGAAAGCTTATGCCCAAATAAATGTGTTAGTCTATAAGGTGCCTGTCATAAATATAAAGGGAAGGGTAACAACCTTCCAGTATACAGTACTATAAAATCCCTCCTGACCACTTGGCACAAAATCCTTTTATCTGTAAAGGGTTATGAAGCTCAGGTAACCTAGCTGGCACCTGACCAAAAGG